>NC_060144.1:279079031-279382061 GCF_021461385.2 Schistocerca piceifrons
ATTTGGATCAAAGGTGCCAACAAACATCCTCTGCAATGATGAAAAAGCACAGCAATCTGCGAGTTGTCGACACATCAGGAAAAAGAGGTCACAGCTCGGAAGTTCATGTGAGCTGTAAGCTGAGTTAATGATGACACAGTGGCAAAAAATTTCACCACAGCTCTGCCAAACATCCCGGCGGACGTGTGACACGGTAAGAAGTTAGTCACAGCCCCTATTAACCTCATTTCAGCCCTTCTTTTGACGTCTCTGCGATGGACGTCAGAAATATGACTCCCAGCATCGAAATCACGCGGTTGCCTTGTGGGTGGTTGGATGGCTGAGCAAACCATTCAAGATAGATCGCCCATCAGAAGCGGTGCGTTAAGGACTCGAAGAGCCTGGGAAGGGGGGGGGGGGGGGGGGGGTCATAAAAGGCTTCTCTCGAACCAACTCATTACCTGTGGCATTGATTCCTAGATACATTTCGCGGTCGAAAACGACAGTTCGCAGGCGGATGAGGAACAGGAAGATGTTCTTGAGTACTTTTAACACTGCCGACGCCCTCTGCCATTTCCACCCCTCTCTAAGTTCATTGTGGGGCTGCATCCCAATTGGACGCAGTCGCACCCCTTTATAGCGAAGCGCGACAGCAGATTTTGCTCTAGTGTCTAGGTTGCAACTACTATGAACCGTTCAGAACATCGACGAAATTTGAAAGTGATCTCAAGAACGAGAAGGTACTTACACTATTTCAACCCTCCTGTTTTCCACTTCCTGTGTCGTGATCACGAGGGAATGCAACATTAACACATGCGTGAATAAAACGGCCAATGGGTCCCTCCAAGTCCCCCACCCTCCTCCAGACTCCTCCCCCACCGCTCACAGTTCGGCAACTCCGTTGATGCCACCCACGCAACCTTATTGAACCTTCAGTAATTTCGACAGCAAATCGGCATCCAGACTGCTCCAGAGCCTGATGGTTAGACTACACCTTTTAAGTACGGTGTGCCTACATTTAGGAGCTAGAGCAGCCGCCACCATGAATTGGTGTCAAAGTATCTGACAGGTACATTTGTGCAACGATGAGTTGGTGGGATCGTGGGTGTTGCCGATCTGGTGGATCTTGGCGGGACCATTTGCCGTTATATTAACTAACATGTCAATGTTTCAATCTCGCGTGATAACGCCATTGGAGGGCTGCAAACAGGAGGGTGGGAAAAGAGTACGTATCGTTTCCTACTTCGGATCACGTTCAAATTTTGTCGAATGGTTTGGACTGTCCCTCCTGGTTCTAACCTGCACACCAGAGCAAAAACTATGACCGTGCTGTGCTCCAAATGGTTACGCAATGGATACGCAGTCGCACAATGTCCTTAGAGAAGGGGCGAAACCTCCTATGGTGTCAACAGTGTCAAAGGTTGTTAGGAACATTTTCCTGTTGACCGTCACACTGCGATGTGAAATGTGTGAAAATCAACGCCAAAGGGGTAGAGGCGGTTTCATTCACACCCTTTATTTCAAACCGTGATCCCTTTTCGAGTTGATTCTGGGCGTTGGTGTGCCTAAAATGTTTTCATGAAGTGTTTTCCTCGGTTACCAATGCGAAAACCACGTTATTTAATTACTGGGTATCGTGGATCTGATTTCCATGCCACAGACTTGAAAAGAAGGGATGAAATATGGGTAAGAGCGACGACTTCTCGTCGTTTGACACGTCCATGGTGACGCTACGCATCATTTTGGTGAAACATGGCGCCAATCATATGAAATTCTGAGCTGTGGCCTTTTTTTCGCACCTGTTTGAAGCGTCGCCGAGATTGAGGGTGACGACGCAGGGCGCCACGCTTTTCCACCATTACTGAGGAAGGTTGTAGAAATTTTTGAGACAAATGTCAAACTTATGCATCAAAAGAGAAGCCAATTACGGGGTTTCGAAAAGGTGATCCTTTAATTTAGTTGCACAGTACGGATAAATAATCCAAGCGCTGCTATGAATTGCCGTGAACATAGGCAACCAATCTGCCATTCATGCGTAGGCTTGTGTCTGTCTGGAGGGGAACCATGTCCGGCCGCGTTCCTGTGCACATTTTGTCGGAAACAGACACAATGCTTTCAGATTGACATCGCCTTTGCTCAATTTCCCAAAAGACGACCCAGTGAATCACACACACGATCACCAACAGTTCATAGAGAGCCTAAAAGTTCTCGACTTCTGATATCACTTACCGTTTTTTCACCACTAAGTCGACGAAAGAATGGTGTGTTCCATTTTTTGTACTTCATTTATATTGCATGGCTTCTGTGAGTATGAGGGTATGTTATCATCGTAGTATTTCTTGTGGATTTCTACAATATTACTCATTTTTTTGTTCTTACAACGCATGTAAGTGGATATAGGTATATGCAACGTTTTACTATTTTATAGGTATCGGTATTGCTACAGTCTTCAATGGACAAACTAATTTTGTACATCTCATTTCCTTCCTGCAGTACTAACTATATCTATGCATGAATCTTGATAGAGTTTTAGAATGGCATTCAATAATCGACGTCGTGCGTTGCTGCACCAATTTACAGAATTTGAACTAGAAAAAAAATTTCAAATCTTTACACTCGTATCTACAAGGCTACTTCAGATTTTAATTTGCACATTATTATGTCACCATAAATAACTTTTATTCAATGTTGCACTACATTTCAGAGTAAGACATGTAATTCATCACAAGATTAAACAGTCAACCGATTGCACATAAATGGTAGGGACGCTGACTTAGGTTTCGACACCTACTAGGGGTGTCTTTATCAGAATAAATGCTGCTAGATCGTAAAAGCAGTAGTCAGAATTTGGAGCAGCTATGCTCCTGTCAAAAGTAAGATATGACGTTCTAGCCTTTTAAACAGAAGCGTAGCTGCTCCAAATTCTGACTTTTGCTTTTTAGCAATGTAATTTTACGATTTAGTGACATTTGTCCTGATGAAGACACCCCTAGTAGGTGTCGAAACCTAGGTCAATGTACCTACCGTTTGTGTGCAACCGGTTTGCTGTTTAATCTTATGCTGAAACTAGTATGTGGTTGTTGCATAACAGCCATGTTCAAAACTGTAGGACACGTACCTGTCAAAATGTTTCAAGTCTCTGGAAAAAACGCTCGGATCTTTCTACCGGTCATTCAAATGGCTCTGAGCCCTATGGGACTTAACATCTGTGGTCATCAGTCCCCTAGAACTTAGAACTACTTAAACCTAACTAACCTAAGGACATCACTCACATCCATGCCCGAGGCAGGATTCGAATCTGCGCCGGTCATTCAGTTCTTATTCACGAGATCATTCAAGAATCACCGTGTGAACGTCCGCATCGTTGGAAAATCTCTTTGAACTTAGATGTTGTTTCAACTTGACAAAAGTAAGGGAATCGCATGGTGCAGGATCTTGCTCCATTCATGGTTCAAAATGGTTGATATGTCATTGAGCACTATTGGGCTTAACATCTGAGGTCATCAGTCCCGTAGAATTTAGAACTAGTTAAACCTAACTAACCTAAGGACATTACACACATTCATGCCCGAGGCAGGATTCGAACCTGACGACTGAAGGGCTTAGAACCACTCGACCACAACGGCCGGCCATTCGTGGTCAGCGTCTCACATGTCTGTAGGGACTTGCTCAAATTGTTGGCACAATTTCACTGCGACTGGTAGCGACATTGCATTTGGTGCATACACTGTCAAAATTTCCCCAAGAACTTGTTGACGAATAAGACGTTTTTCCCAAATAATCGCACTGCACTGGGCGCTTCAACTTTCGACTACATTTTCTGTTTCCACTCCATTTTCCTCCCGTACTGTGATGCAGCAGATATGTGTCATTGTGGAATAGAAACATGTACTCTCTTCTGACAATGACCACTCTATTAGCGCAGTGGCCTTAGCGTGGAACGACGTGTGTGACTTACATGTAAAAGTCCCTACGTACATCTCTTCTTCACCGTTTGGTGTATGGCACAAGGTACTGAATGTACAAATACTATACTCGGCCTTATTATTCTTGTTCACTATGGTAACCGGGAAAAGGTGTGTCGATACCACACCTCTGCCCCAAACGACGCGAATTCTTTAATACCCTCCATTCACCCTGTTGTGAGGGCAGCCCCTCACGTCGGGTCGCTGGAATGTGCCAATGCAGCAGATGCAACAGAGCTCGTGGGTGGAACCAGTGCGACCGGAGGTGTCCTATGCGATGCCACCGTTTCATAGTGAGGCAGCAACTTCAAGGCTGCTTCAGCTGTTCGTGAACTGCAGCCAGGTCGTATTGCATCCACAAAAGAATGCACTCACCCTGTCCAACCCAGCACTACCCTTAGAACACTGGAACAGCTAAATACTTAAGTTGCTATTCTGCATATTTGTTGTAGGTGACCGTTGCAATCTGACTGACGTAATGGTATGACTTGAACGTTGTTAACTCTCAAAATACACAAATAAATAGCAGCAGCGCTACAGACTGTCTGGAATTACACTTGAAAGTCATAAAATGCTTCAGAGCACCCTTAAACTTAGAAAGACGCATGGAATGTAAGAAAAATACTACCAGGAAAAGAGCCAACAACCGTTCATTTCAGTTATTGAGGTTCCTACTGTCGCCTGATAAATTCTTGCATAGCAGCAAATTACGTATTTAGCTTATTCTGTGTTTCCTTACCGTTGCCGTTGGTAAGGGCGGACAGCAAAGTAGATCGATTTCAAGAGAACTCTTCATTAGTCATGAATCCAGAGCAAATACAGGAGCGCACCCACGTCCGGTGGGCGTAGCCTGACGTCGACCTACAGAGACGTCGTATCGGCACACTAGATGCGGACGCACCTGAAGTTAGCGCACGCTTTTGGAACACATCACTCTTAAACAGCGCTGGGTTGCGCCGGCAGCGGTGTTAAGTATTTCTATTGTTAAACAGTTGGTTGATTAAATATTTTCTCCTTCGAAACATTGTCACAGACGAAATTACTAGGGTACTTCTTGCATTTACTTAGTTGTTCTCGACTTAATGCGTACGTGAGTTATTTGGAGTAAGTTCCGATCGGTCGCGAAATAGAAACTGCAGTGAAAATCAGATGAAGTTTTGCAGAGATGTATTGGACAATGACTCTAGTATGCGCGTCGATAGCGTCATATGGGTCATATCAGTTCTGAGCGCACAGAGGACTCCTAAAGACGCCTAGAAAATAGTGTCTACTGCCAAGTATGGGTGCTTGCTAAGAGTACCGCCTCATTTCATGCCACCCTACGTAATTTGTCTATCAAGCAATCTCTTCTTCATAACCATATTCTAGAACATACGCTGCAGGGGTCATGAAGACCTTCCTGCAGCGTTCTTGATGGAAAGTATGTCAATAGCCCTTTTTCGTAGGAACAGGTGGATGTATGTAATAGAAATTTGTGTGCGAACTTCCAGCATGCTGGAATGGCTGTGGGTAAGCAACTTCCGTTAATCAATACAACGAAAAACCGAGCCCATTTTCAAATCATTGTGACATAGTCAAAACATGGTACTTCCGAAAATACAATGTTTGACATATTTTTTAAATTTCCGGAAATACAATTTTTTGACTGTGGCACGACAATTTGAAAATGAGTCCCGGCCAGAAATTAGTCATCGAGTGAATAAAAAAAGTGAAATTTTCAACTTTGGTCTGGTGTCACATACTATGGTCATAAGACCGTGCCACTGGAACACATTTAAGCTTTCAAGGCAATGTCAATTCAGTAAAAAGATATAGCCTTTCAAGTCACATATTTTCATATTCGCAAACTCACTCATCAAAACCTGTAGATTTATTCCCATTGACGTAGAATCAAGTTTTTTGAAACTGTCTTTCAGTCCGTCTGTTAAGGCCTCTTTTTCTCATGAAAGGATGGACTATCAAGTAGAAACTTGTTTCAAACACTAAGGCCAATAGCCCATGGATGATGTAAGACACTTAAGCTAAGGCAAAGCAATCAGAAGACACGGACATTTATGTTACATATTTTAACACTCACAGATTCAGTCATCAAAACCTACAGGGTTCTTCCGTCAACCTAGCGTACTTAAATTCGGCAGGAAAGGATGATATTCAGTACAAGTAAAGAAAAATTTCGGAAACCGTTAATTTGTAAGTACATCAGAAGAAAAAAAATTCTTTTGTGGTTGGTTATTCGACTGTCTTTCTTTCCTATGTTTAACCCTTTTTTTCTCAGCAGTAGACTTACCTAGTTCAAATTTATCTCACATACTAAAGCCTACTGTCTCTTGGCGGTGTAAAAACTTTGAGCTTCTACGTTAATTCAATAAAAGAATATGGTTACTTTTTTATATCGTGGCAGTATCGTTATCGATAGCAGGCCAAAATAGTCGACGATCTCTATTCCAGTGTCGTATCTACGTACGTACTTTAAACGTAACCCTCATTGCGTGACACATAGTGGCCCATATCCCTCTTGTTAATCCTTCTATTACGTACATTTTACACAAAATATTTTTTTTTAACTGCGACAGTGGACGTTGTGTCCCGGAAGTAAAATGATTCCAACCACAAGTGCGAGTAACGTTTGAGAGAGTCTTACCTTGGTCATAATATGATTGCAAGAACTGTAAATCCTCTCCCAGAAGATTCGGAGTTGGGATTCCCTGTGTCCCTAGCGTCTAGCCGCTACGTGCTATTTGAATGAGAAGACTGAAATTCTACAATAGCCCGTCCTGATCTCACGAGCTGGAAATGTGACGAACACTTTTCTATTAATCTACTTGTAACCTTGTAGCTGGTTTATGGAGTCAGTGATAAACTAATTAATAGCCTTGATCCTAATAAAAAACAAAGAGACAATTTGATGATTACTAGACCTTTTTTTCCAAACATACATTCTCAGCAAATTGTTTTTCAATTTAAAGCTTACGGTTGGTACTAGCGGACTTCTCTTGGTCAGGAATGCTCTCTTTCTCTGTGCTAGTCTCCTTTTCATGTCTTCCTCGCACCGTTCGTCATTGGTTATTTTGCTGCCTAGACAGCATAATTCCTTAACTACGTCTACTTGTACTTCGTGATCACCAGTCCTGATGTTAAGTATCTCGCTGTTCCCATCTGTTATTTCTCACTACTTCCACCTTTCCTCGATTTGCTCTTAATCGATATTCTGTGCTCATTAGACTGTTTATTCCATTCAATAGTTCCTGCTATGTTTCCCCACTTTCACTGAGGTTAGGAAAGTAATGAGCAAACCTTAAAATTGATATCCTTTCACCTGCGAGTAGAACATTAATTCCAATCTAGAATCTTTCCTTTATTTGCGTCCCTACTTCTTCGATGTATAGATTCAACACTAGGGGGAGAGAATCTATCCGTCTTACACACTTATCATTCCTAAAACTTCTTTCTTGATTTTCCGCTCTTGTTGTTCCCTCTTGGCTCTTGTCTGTCTTTCCCTACAGCATATCCTTATTTATTTCAGAATTTCGATCTTGTTCTGTTGTACATTGCGGAATGCTTTATCCAGGTCGAAAAATCCCATGAACGTGTATTGATTTTGCTTTAGTCTTGCCTCCACTATCGACCACAACAATTGCCTCTGTAGTGAATTTATCTTTCCTAAGACCGAGCTAAACGTCATCTAACATGTCCTTAATTTTTATTTTCCATTCTTTAGTATATTATTCTTCTCAGCATCTAGGATGAATGAGCTGTTAAACTGATTGTGGGACAAGTCTCGACTTTATCGGCTCTTCCAACCTTCGGCATTGTACAGATGATGTTTCTCCGAAAGTCAGATGGGTATCTCCAGAATTATATATTCCACACGACAACGTGAACAGTCGTTTTTTTGCCGCTTTCCTGCGTGATATTAGAAACTCTGATGGAATTTTATCAATTCCTTCTTCGTTATTTGATATTAAGTCTTGTAAATCTCTTTTAAATTCTACACCAGTACGAATCCACTTTAAAAAACATATCATTTAAAATGGGTTCGTAGTGGTTAGTATGTGTCCGCATGTGTAAACAAGTGCTGTATGTTTTTAAATATTTTAGCGATGACAAAAATTTATAATGTGTTGAGTTTTATCAATATGACTTATGTGCGTGAGGTTCAGCATAAAATGAACATGTTTTACAACAAAAGATTTTAAAGACCTCAAGATGATGGCAATGATTGTTCAAACGGGTCTTCTTAAAAAAGTTAATTTTATATGTGATTTAGGCTTTTGAATGGTTTTCAACTTCAGGAGTGTTTATTCATTAGTACTTCCGTATCCCTCTTCTCTGCTCATTGATTCTTCCTGACTAGTCTCCTCAATTTTAGTCTATTCATCATCCCCAAGAAATAGTGATGTGAGTCTGTTTCAGTTCCTGGCTGCGCCTTACAACTAGGTATCTGATTTTGGAATCCTGTCTGACCATGATGTAATCTAACGAAAACCGCATTCAAATTCTACATGAATATTAGATTTTCATCTCTCTTTAGGTACTGAATCAACGTTCGATATAGTCATATACTTTCTGTTTCTCTTCACCTTGGACTTGCGACCTGTCGTTGTCGATACTGGTTAGCTGTCAATTCTAATGAGACCAACCTTGTCACTGGACCGTTCGCAGTAACTGACTCTCTGCCCTAGCTTCCTACTCATAACGAACCCTATTCACGTAACGCCATTTTCTCATGCTGTTTCTATTACGCTAAACTCAATCGAACAGAGGTCTTTGGCTATTTTCTATTACACTTCACTGAGCCCCATTATATCTATATTGAAACTCAGCATTTCCCTTTTCCGATTTTGTAGCTTTCCGAAAACGTTCAGGGTTCTGACATTCCACACCAAGATTCGTAGATCGTTATACTTTCATGGTTATTCAATCTTTTTCAAATGGTCACCTATCCTTCGAAGTGGTTCCCATTGCCTTCTGCATTCTCATGCCTTTGACCATTGTTGGTTATTCCGCCTTTAGTAGCAGTTGCCCAACCCAAGGGTAATAGAAAGTCATGAAACTCTGTCTACTCCTGCGACTTTTTTGACAAGTCCGTTAGCAGAGTGAGAGTAACTTCTTATGCCAGATATCTCGGGCCATAATTGCTGATTATTTATATTCAAAATTTAAGAGGTGGTGATGTAACCCGCAACCGAGGACGTTTGTCGTTTCTGATCACACACGCCTCCTTTTCATTTTTTTTCGGTTTTTCCTTTACAGTGTTTTACCGACTTTTTTAAATACCCTATTTTCTTCTTTTTATTGTTTTAAGGTAATGTAATCTTTGTTTATAAACAAACAAAAAACCGAATGATCATAACGTCAGACAAAACGATGGGGAAAATGACGGTTCCTTTGAAGCACACAGAAGATAGGGACGATGGGATATGGGTGTGTGTAGGTCGTTCACTGTTCGATGGCAAGGCGGGGGGCGGAGTGGCCAGGAATCGGCCACACGAGACCTGGCCACGGCATCTCCATCACCACCAAACAACTGGAAGATGACAGGAAGGGGCAGTCAAGAAAACAGATAATTTTAATCCTGAAGTTTCACCATCTGACACACAAGCGTTATGTAGGGATGATGGGAATGTGGACGTGAAATAAAGTGAGGGAAGAGTTAGTAGTGGACCTCGACAGCAATCGAGTCAGCGATGCCAGGCACATTCCAGCTGATCAGGGGTTTGTTCAAAACCCCACGGACGTAACTTGCGAAATATTTTCGGTAGCAGGGTCGTTCAGTCACTACAAGCCTATTCTGTAGGAGGGTCCAAAGTCAGACCCGCGATTTGTCCCTGAATCCATGAAGGTAGGCGACTGTCCTTTATTTGACCCAGCTTATCGCACAAGTCTTGGATGCAGGTAAACACACGTTCTCTTCGACCACGGATGGAGTTGTATAGAGCAAACAGACGTTTCAGTGTCCATACTTCACGAACAGCGGCGCAGTTCAGGCGATGGGCGTCATTGTCCACCGAGTGACAGGTAGAGAATAAAGGACTGTCCATTAAATGAGTCTCATGTAAACGCTGGTTAGTGGCGAATTTTTAACAGACGACGTGATAGCATGTCGTTCGACCTGGTGTTGGGAGGTATGTCTGAAGAAGTTTGGACCTCTGTAGTGGATACTTGATCTCAACATTGCAAGGCACGCCATGCTATAAATGTAAGTGTAATCCTTGGGACATGGGGGGGGGGGGGGGGGGGGGGATGTACATGGGAGGTCAGTGCAGGTGCAGCTAAGGTCCCCTGAAAAAGTAGACAGATGCACAAACAGAACATGTCCTACTGATACCGATGGGAAGACAGAGGCCAGCGAGTAAATGTCTAAGAGTTCTCTGAGCTCGACCACTGTTTGTTCACGGTATTCATATAAAAGGCCGACACACGACACCGCGTAGCGTGACTGTATGATATTTGAATTGAAAATGTTACCAGCCGTCAGGAAGTAGCCCAGCGCGGGTTGCAGACTGCGACCAATGGCAGGCGACCTCTGCTATGTGCATCAGCTAGGATAATACATTCACATTCAGATATTCCACTCGTTGCAAGGATCAAGAAAACGGAGGCGACGTTAACAAACGGACGTGTGGGTGACTTGGAGGACGCTCAGAAGTTGCCGCCGTGGTGCGAGAAATGGTGGACTTAATGGCGATGCTAAGGTATCGGAAGCTCTGGACGCAAGGTAGAGGCACCAATTCTTCTCGAGTGAGTCCGCGGCCAATTAGCATCACCGTAGTTTTGGCAGCACTCAAAGCACTGGCTGTAAGATAGCCGTATACACAGATCACGTCAAATCTGATTGAGGTCTCTTTCCATGGCTGTACCATCAGCAACAAGTCGCCTGCATAGACACAACAGCGGAACGTGTATTGCCGCAGGGTGAATCCTGAGAAGTGCGTCACCAGACTCCCAATACGTGGCACCAGGGCGAGAGGATAGAGAAGCAGTGATAGCACGCATCCCTGTGATAAGGAACGGCAGATCGGTACCGGTCTGCAGATACCAGTGAAAGTGGCCGGAAAGCCCGTCCGCTCCTTGACAGCAAACCATGTCGCTCCCGATCAAAAGCACTGTCAAAATAGTCGACCACTAATTCTGCAGAGATTGTACGTTGCTGCTAGAGCAATCGCATCTCGACATCCACCGGTGGCCGTCTCAGCATTGACGGGTCTACCTGGTATCGTTTGTTCTACGGCACTCGGAAAGATCTGGCGGCATCATGTCGCCATTATTCGTACAAATATCTTCTAGTCGGCATTGAGTAAAATTATCGGGCGGTAATAGGTAACTGTAATCCTCCATTACGGTCTCTGAATTAGGGTGATAATGCCTTCGAGAAATGATGGCAGAACTGTATCGGCTGACAGTTCGTGGAACATAGCAATCAGCCTTAGCACCACCAATTTCTTTAAGGAGTTTAAATTCCACAGTAGGACCATCCAAGCCATGCGACTTATTCGGATGACCCATTGCTATCGAGTGATGTGGGACAAAGCACAGTATGGCGATGACGAATACACGTTTCCAATGTGCGTTAACCGCGATGTCGCCAAACACGGATGCGACCATCATGATAGTGTAAACAGAACCTGGATTCATCCGAAAAATTCACGTTTTGCCATTCGTCCACCCAGGTTCGTCGTTGAGTACACCGTCACAGGCGCTCCTGTCTGTGATGCAGCGTCAAGGGTAACCGCAGCCATGGTCTCCGAGCTGATAGTCCATACTGCAGCAAACGTCGTCGAACTGTTCGTGCAGATGGTTGTTGTCTTGCAAACGTCCCGATCTGTTGACTCAGGGATCGAGAAGTGGCTGCACGATCCGTTACAGCCATGCGGATAAGATGCCTATCTCGACTGATAGTGATACGAGACCGTTGGGGTCCAGCACGGCGTTCCGTATTACCCTCCGGAACCCACCGATTCCATATTCTGCTAAGTATCATTGGATGTTGACCAACGCGGGCAGCAATGTCGCGATACGATAAACCGCAATTGGCGCTACAATCCGACCTTTATTAAAGTCGGATACGTTGTGGTACGCATTTCTCCTCCTTACACGAGGCATCACAACAATATTTCACAGGCAACGGCGGTCAACTGCTGTTTGTGTATGAAAAATCGCTTGGAAACTTTCCTCAGGTCAGCACGTTGTAGGTGTCGCCACCGGCGCCAACCTTGTGTGAATGCTCTGAAAAGCTAATCATTTGCATATCACAGCATCTTCTTGTGTGTTGGTTAAATTTCGCGTCTGTAGCACGTTATCTTCATGGTGTAGCAATTTTAATGGCCAGTAGTGTATATGGCGTCTTCAACTGATATGCCCTCACGAACATACGTGGCTACTCCCTGTTCAAGGACGTTAACAGGAGAGGCGTAAGTGCTGTTATCGGCCGCAACCGGCAGGGCGGCCAAAAGCACCTTTCCAAGCAGCGTGGCGTAATTCTCTGAAGCCCAAATCTTTTCCTGAGGAATTTGGAGTTTCAGCCGGTTACTACTGTTGTTGGCGTTAACTGTAGCCAGTCGGTACCTATGAAGCTGTGGACCGCTGCTGGGAGGAATAGCGCTGGTGGGAAGCAGAAGGGGGGTAACCTGTAGCGCTGCTCGCCGGGTGTCCCCGGAATCTCCTCTACTGCCTTTCGACTACGGCTCGGTCGCAGTAGCTGTGCAGGGTCCGATGCTTGCTCGATGCCGTGGCTCCATGCCTATGTCGTCGACGCCTCAGGTGTGTCCACGTGATTTAACGCAAACAACCCCGACGCCGGCGGCGGAACAGCCAAAACGCCAGTGCAGAGGAGATTTTCCAGATCGTCGATTTGCGCATGTTTCGCATTTGTCGCTGCTGGTTGTAATGGTACTTGAATTACGTAACCATTACGGCACCTCACCTCAACCTCTAGATACCAGCAATATTCTACTGTGTTTCTGTATAATAGTTAACATATTTTTGTGACAACATTCAGATTTTATTTCATTAATGTAGAGGTATTTTGATACATCGACACGTATATATTGCAATGATATTATTCTTATGGGTATCCTTTCTTTTGTCACTATGATCATTGACGTACTTGTAACTCTGAATTTTAGGCGCGTAAGCAGTTTTTACAGAGTCAAGCTTTGGTCGTCATGGTAAAAAGACGCAAATTGTAGTCAGTTTATGATATGTGAACTTTAACAGTGAGAAAGATATTTTCAAGTTCGTTTTTTATTGTGAAGTGATGTTTTGGAACGAGTTACGTGATATTGCAACAAAAGTAATAAAAAAGAAGTGTAACTTTAATTCGGAGTGCTGATTACTTTTTTACATCGCCATTGTCCTAACTTGCAAAAGTTTAAACTTCAAGAATGGTTTATGCAACACATCTATACAACTTCTGAATATCGCAGAATAACACCTAGGCCTCATTGCATCCGAGCTAGGAATCGTCACTACCTAGGTTTTCGACGATTGAGCCCTGAGTTCACAACGAGACCAGCGTGGGAAACACGAAAAGCTGAGTAAATAGTTTATCCATTATTTCAAGAAATGACTTTATTAACTGTGCTCGAATGACACCTGCCACATAATATAACTTTGTTGTTGCCTGAAAATGCAATATTTAGCAGCGTGAGCAACGCTACAGTCATAATTAATTTTTAATCTTTGTTGTGGTAGGGTTGTTAGGTGGTCCAACCGCGAATGTAACATCGTGGACCTCTACATCTTCATAAACCACCGGGGTGTCATCAGGTCCAACGCTGCCTGAATCACGGATGGGAGGCGAGGCTTCCTGGTCAGGTGTACGGCCCCGCTGCTTGAGCTTCTTTTCGTGACAGATGCTTGGGCATGCGACCTTCATTATTGGAAGACGGAATGGAGTCCCAATGATCCGGCACAAAAGCAGTCGTAGGATCCATGAGTGTTGAAAGTTCCATCTAAGCGTCCGCCAAGGATTTGGCAAGAGCCGATATGGCTGGAGGAGGGTGGACGAAGGTGCCTCCGTTCCGTCGGACGCCGCATAATGCAGACGACATGTCACTTGTGACAGTGCCTCTGTTGGTAGATGAACGGTGGGCGGTGAAGTGGCGGCAGCGTAGGTGACCGACAACAAGATTGGTGGAGTCTTTATCGGTCTCAACGGGCGGCAGTTGAATATTGTGCCGTTGCAGGCATTCCGAACTAAGATAGCCCTCCTGGCCACCTGCAGAGCAGGGTTTGGGTTGACAGTCGTATATAAAACCAGATCAATCGTCATCTGAAGCAGCTCGCTTGGAACGGGGTACGTAGTGAACTGCATCCTGAGTGTGACCGTGAACCACTAAGGTGGGGCCGGAAGGCCGCTATGGCTTCATCCGCAGGCAACTCGGAAGGCAGCTCAGACATGCGAATGATACGCATGCTCAAGTCCGCAGGCGCCAACGTGACCTCGTCGACGTTTCTGCCAACGCGACGAAACCGTAGACTGTGTTGAGTAGATTTGAAGATACTGTCACACGCCACATTGTAACGACTTTGACATACACAGCACTACTAAGAATGGAAAGTTGTATTCCCTAGATGTTTGTGTTGCTTTCCTGAAGCAGTGGGCCGTGTTCCTGCTCGCAAGGAATCTGAATTTAAGCCTGTAAACTAAACTAAACAGGATGAGCGCGTCACACAGCGCGCGTCCGCTCTGCTCGGCGTCTAAAGACAGACTACGCTAGACCACGGGTGATTGTGGTTAGCAGTTGTGGTTGATTAACAACCGTCTTCAGATCATATTTAGTAAACCTGTTTGCAATCTTGGCCACAACACCATCATCATCAAGAGTAACTCAAGTCATGTTTACTGAAGAAACGGTACCTAATTATACCGCACGCTGTAACACCTTCGTTACTACGTGTAACACTTTAATATGAAAATGTTCGATTTACTACGATAGCGTCAACATTGTCCCTTGGTAGAAATTCTTTAGTAAGCATAACTCTTAGTCACTCTTAGTAAAAATGGTTCAAATGGCTCTGAGCACTATGCGACTTAACTTCTGAGGTCATCAGTCGCCTTTAACTTAGAACTAATTAAACCTAACTAACGTAAGGACATCACCCACATCCATGCCCGAGGCAGGATTCGAACCTGCGACCGTAGCGGTCGCTCGGTTCCAGACTGTAGCTCCTAGAACCGCACTGCCACTCCGGCCGGCCACTCTTAGTAATAATGCTGTTATGGTCATCAGTGTACTTATATTCTGTTTCTATAGTAATTATCCAAAGCCGGTAGTCAGTAGATTCTATTTATTTTGTTTTACGCAATCCAGATTACGAAAAAATTTTATTATACATTTCTCCTTACTGAAAAATTGTGTTATGACGTAAACTTAATTTGTCAATATTGAGACCTTGGGTGAATTTTGTGTAAATGTTGTCAGTTCAGTTAAACATTTTCCCAAACGTTCTGCCTTACTTGTGGCTTACGAACATATTCGCGCTGTTTTTAACATGCAATTCACTTCACATTCCCACAATCTTCTCTAACTTACTCACACTCACTAGTCCATCACTGTAAGCCTGTAAGTCACCCATACTCATTCACTCCCAGCAGTTCTTTTTCACTCATCCATTCAGCCCAACTGATTATGCCCTTGTGTCTCTCTGTCATTGAGTCCTGTGTCACACCACAGTCCCCTATTTCCTTTCCTACTCTTACAGTCTACTCTGTTACACTCTCTTACTGCTGATTTGTAGCTTCTTCCTATTGCTGCTATCCCTTCTCACTGTCGCTATCAGTCTCTCCCGTGTTGTCATTGTCATATGCACTGTCCCTCATTATCACTAGTTCTCACACACTTGCACTTTGTATTTCTCTTTCCCCCCGTCCCCCCACGACCCCCCCCCCCCTCCCCGCTACGCCACATGTCACTGTCAACAGTGTTCCACATCCAATGTGTCTCTTTCTTTCTCTGCAAATGCCTTTCTCTCCATCGCTCTTTCTAAAACAACCGCTGTATTTTTAACTTTTTCGTCTGATTGCCATTGCCACTGTCTTCCTCTCCCCCAGCATAAAAAGATTTCGAAACTTGGTGAAGAAGTTAGATCGAGACTTCTGGTACCCCACTTTTCATTCAGAGTCTTTTAAATAAACTGGAACATATTCCAATTTTTTGTGCTCCGATATGACTATTTTTCCGCTGGTTCCCTTCTTTTGCTTGCTCCAATAGAGTATGTACTACATACGAAAAAAGTATTGGTTTTTAAAATTTAGATAGCTTACGTCAGTGAAATTTAAATAACGCAAAACTAATTTTATACCTCTGAGCGGATTTTACGTACAAGAAGAAATTTGTACGTGGTTCAGTATTACAGCATAGGTCCCTTAGATGATAATGAGACACATTACAGTGTATTTCTCCATGTTACGTCAGTTCCTAAAGTACGTTTTCGTTTCACACTAGGTTTTACAGCTTATTTTAAGTGTACAAGTAGACTAGATCTGAAACTCTCTACATCGGAAACGGGTAAAGATATAAAGAAAATTTTCAAAGTTGTCCGAAATTGGGGTCTTAGGAATACATCGTAAGAATTACAGCCATTCTGTGTCCATAGCTGTCTCGAATTCTCGGCTGGGATTTAGTATCCAAAAAAATAACTTTTGAGGGTGTTTTCGAAATACACTCCTGGAAATTGAAATAAGAACACCGTGAATTCATTGTCCCAGGAAGGGGAAACTTTATTGACACATTCCTGGGGTCAGATACATCACATGATCACACTGACAGAACCACTGGCACATAGACACAGGCAACAGAGCATGCACAATGTCGGCACTAGTACAGTGTATATCCACCTTTCGCAGCAATGCAGGCTGCTATTCTCCCATGGAGACGATCGTAGAGATGCTGGATGTAGTCCTGTGGAACGGCTTGCCATGCCATTTCCACCTGGCGCCTCAGTTGGACCAGCGTTCGTGCTGGACGTGCAGACCGCGTGAGACGACGCTTCATCCAGTCCCAAACATGCTCAATGGGGGACAGATCCGGAGATCTTGCTGGCCAGGGTAGTTGACTTACACCTTCTAGAGCACGTTGGGTGGCACGGGATACATGCGGACGTGCATTGTCCTGTTGGAACAGCAAGTTCCCTTGCCGGTCTAGGAATGGTGGAACGATGGGTTCGATGACGGTTTGGATGTACCGTGCGCTATTCAGTGTCCCCTCGACGATCACCAGTGGTGTACGGCCAGTGTAGGAGATCGCTCCCCACACCATGATGCCGGCCGGGTGTTGGCCCGGTGTGCCTCGGTCGTATGCAGTTCTGATTGTGGCGCTCACCTGCACGGCGCCAAACACGCATACGACCATCATTGGCACCAAGGCAGAAGCGACTCTCATCGCTGAAGACGACACGTCTCCATTCGTCCCTCCATTCACGCCTGTCGCGACACCACTGGAGGCGCGCTGCACGATGTTGGGGCGTGAGCGGAAGACGGCCTAACGGTGTGCGGGACCATAGCCCAGCTTCATGGAGACGGTTGCGAATGGTCCTCGCCGATACCCCAGGAGCAACAGTGTCCCTAATTTGCTGGGAAGTGGCGGTGCGGTCCCCTACGGCACTGCGTAGGATCCTACGGTCTTGGCGTGCATCCGTGCGTCGCTGCGGTCCGGTCCCAGGTCGATGGGCACGTGCACCTTCCGCCGACCACTGGCGACAACATCGATGTACTGTGGAGACCTCACGCCCCACGTGTTGAGCAATTCGGCGGTACGTCCACCCGGCCTCCCGCATGCCCACTATACGCCCTCGCTCAAAGTCCGTCAACTGCACATACGGTTCACGTCCACGCTGTCGCGGCATGCTACCAGTGTTAAAGACTGCGATGGAGCTCCGTATGCCACGGCAAACTGGCTGACACTGACGGCGGCGGTGCACAAATGCTGCGCAGCTAGCGCCATTCGACGGCCAACACCGCGGTTCCTGGAGTGTCCGCTGTGCCGTGCGTGTGATCATTGCTTGTACAGCCCTCTCGTAGTGTCCGGAGCAAGTATGGTGGGTCTGACACACCGGTGTCAATGTGTTCTTTTTTCCATTTCCAGGAGTGTAGATAAATGTTTTTGAAACGGGGGGTTGGTTTTACTAGATAAATGGAGTACAGCCAGTTAAAATTTGAACAGATTTCTGGGTTTACTTATTATTCAAAAATGGCTCTGAGCACTGTGGGACTTAACTTCTGAGGTCATCAGTCCCCTAGAACTTAAAACTACTTAAACCTGACTATCCTAAGGACATGACGCACATTCATGCCCGAGGCAAGATTCGAACCAACGACCGTAGCGGTCGCGCGGATCCGGACTGTAGCGCCTAGAACCGCTCGGCCACCCCGGTCGGCTACTTATTATTCAGATAACACCTCATACCGGATGTTACATGTAGAAGTAGAGTATTTTTGAACCTCTGTGTCCTGGAAACCGATAAAGATAACAAGAAAGTTTTGGAGATTCTTGGAAATCGGGTTCTCATTAATTTACTGTAATAATTTCGGCCACTTGCACAGCCGTCCTAGAATCGTGGGGGTGGGTTTTTGTGCTCTAGTCACTGCGAGTACAGAGTAAACAGCAATTCTCTTGTGGTGTGTGCCGAGGAACAGCCCATGAAGTAATGGTGCTCGCACAAATCTCATGATGCCCACCGCAGACCACATCAATATTCGTAAATTGACCATATTATATAGGTAGTAAAACCAATACGATGTATCTGTTGGGTATAAAATGATCCCTAGCCCAAGACCTGTCCAAAATACTTACCCCTACTTCTTTTACACCGAGTTACAGTCACCAGAAAATCCCGTGTTTGTGCTATCGCATGCTTACCGATCGTCGCCATATGGAGTGTGACAGTACCAGCTCTGGCCTTCCTGTCGGAAGTGTTAGCATAACGCGGCGGCCGTGACGGTTGCGTGTGGCCCTGCCAGCAGATGGGAGGTCGGCTTTAAGTCGCACGGTGCCGACAGCCGGCCGCCGCCTCTATATTTAGTCGTGCCATTGGCGCTTCCTCTGCGGTGGCCGCTACACTGCGTGCGTGACCTGCTTGCCGCTCGCCGACCGCTGCCCGCTCACGGCCTCGTTACTGTCTCTGCGAGGCTCCGTGTCAGCCGCGGCCGCTAGCGTTCCGTCTTCGCCAGACCACTGAGTGGAAGGAGTAACAGGGCAGCTTCATACGCCACTGCGTTGCGGACGTAGAAGTCACTGGAGCACGAGCTTAGTTCGACAATGAGCTACTGGCAGCTGTTTGTCATCTTGTTGGTGTAAACTTTCCGTCATCGATCTCAGAAGTCAATCCTATTTACAAATCACATAATTACACACCAGTACCGATAACGTCCTTCGGTTGCAGTATCTCAAACCACGTTCTCTGTTTAATCATTATGGCGTTGTTGGAGAACGCAGGGGAGTGTCGTAGGACCGTTGCTATTCACAATATACATAAATGACCTTGTGGATGACATCAGAAGTTCACTGAGGCTTTTTGCGGATGATGCTGAGGTACATCGAGAGGTTGTAACAATGGAAAATTGTACTGAAATGCAATAGGATCAGCAGCGAATTGACGCATGGTGCAGGGAATGGCAATTGAATCTCAGTGTAGACAAGTGTAATGTGCTGCGAATCCCATATCATTTAGCTACAATATAGCAGGTCAGCAACTGGAAGCAGTTAATTCCATAAATTATCTGGGAGTACGCATTAGGAGTGATTTAAAATGGAATGATCATATAAAGTTGATCGTCGGTAAAGCAGATGCCAGACAGATTCATTGGCAGAAACCTAAGGAAATGCAATCCGAAAACACAGGAAGTACGTTACAGTACGCTTGTTCGCCCACTGCTTGAATACTGCTCAGTACTGTGGATCCGTACCAGGTAGGGTTGATAGAAGAGATAGAGAAGATCCAACGGAGAGCAGCGCGCTTCGTTACAGGATCATTTAGTAATCGCGAATGCGTTACGGAGATGATAGATAAACTCCAGTGGAAGACTTTGCAGGAGACACGCTCAGTAGCTCGATACGAGCTTTTGTTGAAGTTTCGAGAACATACCTTCACCGAGGAGTCAATCAGTATATTTCTCCCTCCTACGTATATCTCGCGAAGAGACCATGAGGTTAAAATCAGAGAGCTTAGAGCCCACACAGAGGCATACCGACAATCCTTCTTTCCACGAACAATACGAGACTGGAATAGAAGGGAGAACCGATAGAGGTACTCAAGGTACCCTCCGTCACACACCGTCAGGTGGCTTGCGTTGTATGGATCTAAATGTAGATGTAGAACAGAAAACTTTTGTCAAACAATCAGCATAGATTCCGAAAGAACAGCTCTTGTGAAACACAGCTTCTCCCTCTTATGCTTGTGCTTTTGTCCCGCATTTGTGCAGGGTCGGCATTGTTATTAACAGATTTGGGGTGGAAGACATAAAAATAGTGTCTTGGTTGTGAGGTTTTTATTTTCGGTGAAGAATGCATTTTTATCTCAAATTTTACATTGTTGCTGTATACACCGCAACGAAGGAATGGAAGAGATTAGTCGTGGTTAATTTAGGCGGTGGCCAGATTTCCTTCCTGTCACCAACTCCTCACCTCGTGAGACAGAATATGTACTCCACAAATGCCTCCTTATGGGGTTCTTCACGTGACAGAAAAAGTCTTCTAAATGCTTGTAAATCTATAACTGAGGCAGAACTGTACTAGTATTCACCTAATGGGATGTGGGAAATTGCCTTAAAACCACATCCGGTATTATTGGCACCCAAATCTTCGCCGTTATTCTACCGGCGCATTCGGTCTAGGGATATTGCACCTCACTAACCCTGAACCAGCAAACAGATATCCACGCGATTCTTGTGGAAGCGTCACACATTGAACCGAGTGCCTTATTTGAAACACGACTTTCTTTATTCGTTCACGACCGCTTGTAACAAAAGGAGCGGGTCAGTGCAAAGATTCCTTCGCCCTAGATTTCGGAAAGGCGTTTCACTTCTGACAAAGATACGATGGGACTGAGTATCTTTGAAAATATTCACCAATATTTCAAAAACGGTTCGAAGGTCATCAGTCCCCTAGAACTACTTAAACGTAATTAACCTAAGGACATCACACACATCCATGCCCGAAGCAGGATTTGAACCTGCGACCGTAATGGTCGCGCGGTTCCAGACTGTAGCGCCTAGAGCTTCACGACCACCTATGCCGGCCACAAATATTTCTTTTTCCTCGTCCTTTGTTTCTCTTCATCAGGCAAGGGGCCTTATTTTTCATCTGTTACAATGCCACATTGAGGTTACAGTAAACCCTGAAATCCAGCAATCCCTTCGGATCGCCTCTTCCTTACCTTAAATTTTTAAACTGGAGGGGAGCTAAATCAGATTAATAGAAGTCATAATATCACAGCTGATTTCACTGCCTTCTCTTAACCTTCTGTAATCTAAAATGGTACTGAGTATATCTATTTCATTTATAACCGATCTTTGGAAGCGAGGAGTGGTCTGACTACGAGACAGACGAGTTGTAGCAGTGCCCATCGAAACGAGCAACGGGGAGCCGTGGGGATGACAGTTATCACAGAAAAAGTGGGAGAAGAGATACCAGTATATTGTACTTGTCGTCAGGGGCTGAAAATCCCTTTGTCGAACGATGATCAAATGGTGAGACCGTGGCCCTATGGTCTGTGGAATGGCTGAGATAGAAAGCCTTCATTCCACAAGACAGGACTCTGTTAATGGGTCGTAGGCAATAGAAGCTTTGTAGAAGAAATTTTTGAGTCGATAATACCTTCTGGTTTTACGGAAAACCTGACAAAACCGCTACGAAATACTTAACGTTCATAAGTTGCAACAAAGTCTGTGACTACCCTTGTGGACAGTTCTTTAATATTTCAACATAATCTGTAACGCGGGGCTAACTGGTAACTGAATACAGACCGATTGGTGTGTTAAAAGAGCCGTCAGAAGGACGTAACATGTAGCGGGAACTTTTATATAAAAGACAGGATGAAATTCAGTCCATTGGCTTGTTGATGCTTCACCTTTTAGCGACGTGATATTTTGTCAAAGAAACAATTGCGCCACTGGCAGACTTAGTACATTTTGATAGGACTGGTGGACACTTTTTGATAGTGGGAAGAAAGGAGCTAACTTATTTATGGAGACGTAGAAAATATCAGACGTGATTTAGTCTGGGACAGTAGTAAGAACTACAGCTATGCTCTCAAGTGGACGAGTCGTCTATGGTTTAATGTTGCAGCCCTCCGCTGCCCATTCATAGTGCTGAACTTCAAGCAAGGAAGCCACAGTGTCTCCACCCTGTTCACACTGCATTGAACATCATGGTAAGTGTAGGCTACAGCTGTGGCATATCAGGACAAGCAAGGGATTTGTACTTGAAATTTAAAACAGGTTTCACTGTTTCATGTTTGTTGGTGCTACCTCAAATCTTTCGGACTCTTAGTTTCTAGTTGCAGACAGTCACTGTGACCATCATAGGTTGGAAACCAGTTCATAGAATCAGATGCGAGACTGTTTACTAACTCCACCTCATTTAGTAACTTGGCCAAACTTCGAGCTTTAGCATGCAATTCTCATCGGAAAGTGTATCATTGTAAATGCCTAATTCACTTGTTTTTGATACTTTATAACCCCAGTTGTCTTTTGTAATAAACCATTGAGAACGTTTAAATCTTGAATTTATGTTCATGTTCAGTACCTTTCAATGAAAAATATTACGTCAATTCCCCCCAGTTTCAGATGTACTGCTAGGGCCTAAATATTTGACTGCATTAGTAGTAAATCCATTGCATACGTACTTTAAATTCAGCACTGAATCTACATAGGGCGCCTGATTTATAATTAATACCGGTTCAGTTAAATTTCGCTTTTAAGAATTCAGGGTTTTGTAAACCTTGTTACATGAACAAACTTCCCCAAGTCAAACATAACATTATATTTGATGGCGGTTGTCCTCAGAATAAGCCAATGATTTATCAGATAGGGTCAGCGTAACTGTAGGATTGTATGGTCAAGATTCTGTAGACTGCAGGAAAGTATCGCCTTTGGACGATTGTAAGGAACTGCAGAAAGAGTTGGACATACGAATGGCATGTGTCTGTTAATGTGGAGAAATCTCCAACAATGCTCTTTATAAAGAGAAAACCTCGGGATTATCTGATTTCAAGATTAGTAGAGAACGACTTGAGTACATAATAAGAGAGATTGCGACACTTAAAAAGACATTCAGACTGTTGTTTTTCCCTCACCCAGTAAGTGAATTGAAGTGAAAAGAAAATCGATGTAACCTCCACAGCGCTGTATACAATGATCAGTTTGCGAAGAATACATGTAAGTGTACGTGTGATTTGGGAAAGCACTGTGTACCGACAACAGTTGCTGTGGCTGGACGTCATTCGAGTCTCGATCGTTGTAATTCGGTGTAAAATGACTCTCAGGCACTAATCTGACGAAATAACAATTTTGCCAGATTAGAGGTCGAAAAAGTCTGGAAGCAATTTCTGAGGAGTGTTCAACGAATGCTGGTTCTCGAAATTTATGATTTCTGTACCTGTGATTAGCGTTTTCTGTTATATTTGAGAGCAAAGATGTAAAACGCTGTTTAAGGTTTCAGCAAATAGATCCATTCAGAGAAAATGAACCAGCCCCTGACGGAATTAGGTTATATATTGAACAAACCTCATTCCTAGATCACATTTACCGAGAAATTTAGGCACAGCGAATAATTTTGTCTGATCGGAGAAGATATCAAGTGACGCCTGTTCACAAAAGGTATGAATGTTCGTATGTACATTACTACGTGCCAAAATCGCTGACGTGTGTCTGTTGCAGGATTCTAGAGTATATTAAAAGCTAAGAGATTATGGCCTTCCTGGAGCATTTCTCACAGAATTGGCATGATAGATCTGTCAAACAGTATCGTATGGCGAGACTGGTGGCCAACATCTGGAGCACGTCAATACAAGGTCGAATTGCTTCTCGCGAAAATCCGTTGGATAAATCTAGAGTGTATGTTTTGAAGAAGGTTGCGTGACAATTAGAGGGCGTTTGTGCTGCCACCTCGCAGCTCGATGCTCGCATGCATGGTCCGGCGGTGATTAAACAAACCCAACGTGTCTTACCGGACAATTTAACTTCCGCGATCGCTCTTCGGCCCGGTACTCGCTATCATCCTCATCAGGTGATAACATGAATTTGGCTCGTGTTCCGCTCCACAACCATCTCCGTATGTCCTGAATACTGAGCGGTGATTGGCTGCACCGTGGACTCTCCAGCAATGCCATCTTATTTCTCGCATATGGAATAGGAAAGAAAATCGATAACACTGTTACCATGTACCCTTTGGTGTGCACTGTACCGCAAGTTTGCCGAGTGTATATATCAGTGTAAAAGTGCTTTAAGAAAATTATGTAGCATCACCCATGTTGTTGCCTTGGAGTCGTACTCGTTGTGATTATCCTTACAGTGACTTGAAAGTACTAAAAATACACTCCTGGAAATGGAAAAAAGAACACATTGACACCGGTGTGTCAGACCCACCATACTTGCTCCGGACACTGCGAGAGGGCTGTACAAGCAATGATCACACGCACGGCACAGCGGACACACCAGGAACCGCGGTGTTGGCCGTCGAATGGCGCTAGCTGCGCAGCATTTGTGCACCGCCGCCGTCAGTGTCAGCCAGTTTGCCGTGGCATACGGAGCTCCATCGCAGTCTTTAACACTGGTAGCATGCCGCGACAGCGTGGACGTGAACCGTATGTGCAGTTGACGGACTTTGAGCGAGGGCGTATAGTGGGCATGCGGGAGGCCGGGTGGACGTACCGCCGAATTGCTCAACACGTGGGGCGTGAGGTCTCCACAGTACATCGATGTTGTCGCCAGTGGTCGGCGGAAGGTGCACGTGCCCGTCGACCTGGGACCGGACCGCAGCGACGCACGGATGCACGCCAAGACCGTAGGATCCTACGCAGTGCCGTAGGGGACCGAACCGCCACTTCCCAGCAAATTAGGGACACTGTTGCTCCTGGGGTATCGGTGAGGACCATTCGCAACCGTCTCCATGAAACTGGGCTACGGTCCCGCACACCGTTAGGCCGTCTTCCGCTCACGCCCCAACATCGTGCAGCGCGCCTCCAGTGGTGTCGCGACAGGCGTGAATGGAGGGACGAATGGAGACGTGTCGTCTTCAGCGATGAGAGTCGCTTCTGCCTTGGTGCCAATGATGGTCGTATGCGTGTATGGCGCCGTGCAGGGGAGCGCCACAATCAGAACTGCATACGACCGAGGCACACAGGGCCAACACCCGGCCGGCATCATGGTGTGGGGAGCGATCTCCTACACTGGCCGTACACCACTGGTGATCGTCGAGGGGACACTGAATAGTGCACGGTACATGCAAACCGTCATCGAACCCATCGTTCTACCATTCCAAGACCGGCAAGGGAACTTGCTGTTCCAACAGGACAATGCACGTCCGCATGTATCCCGTGCCACCCAACGTGCTCTAGAAGGTGTAAGTCAACTACCCTGGCCAGCAAGATCTCCGGATCTGTCCCCCATTGAGCATGTTTGGGACTGGATGAAGCGTCGTCTCACGCGGTCTGCACGTCCAGCACGAACGCTGGTCCAACTGAGGCGCCAGGTGGAAATGGCATGGCAAGCCGTTCCACAGGACTACATCCAGCATCTCTACGATCGTCTCCATGGGAGAATAGCAGCCTGCATTGCTGCGAAAGGTGGATATACACTGTACTAGTGCCGACATCGTGCATGCTCTGTTGCCTGTGTCTATGTGCCTGTGGTTCTGTCAGTGTGATCATGTGATGTATCTGACCCCAGGAATGCGTCAATAAAGTTTCCCCTTCCTGGGACAATGAATTCACGGTGTTCTTATTTCAATTTCCAGGAGTGTATGATACTAAATACATCATTGATGATATGAACTAAATACTGTCCTATGCGCTTCGTGGCAAACCAGAAGTCAAAGCAGGTCCGGTAGAAGTTTCGAGGAGCGTTCCACGATTTATATGTGCTTAGATTTTGTGATAATCGTTCGTACGAAAATTATTTTTCTGTTATATTTGAGCTTAAAAATTTGAAACGATACTTGAGATTTCAGTGAACTCGTCCAGTAAGAAAAAATTTTGATACTCATATTTGTTTAATTATAACGGAAGATCATGCTCATAAATGGCCGGCCGGTCTGGCCGTGCGGTTAAAGGCGCTTCAGTCTGGAACCGCGTGACCGCTACGGTCGCAGGTTCGAATCCTGCCTCGGGCATGGATGTGTGTGATGTCCTTAGGTTAGTTGAGTTTAATTAGTTCTAAGTTCTAGGCGACTGATGACCTCAGAAGTTAAGTCGCATAGTGCTCAGAGCCATTTGAACCATTTGAACCACGCTCAAAAGTGCTGCAATTTTCCCTAACGCCTGTTATCTTGCAAGTACTCCTGCTAAGATATTTCTTGGTTGTCTAGACTCTAGAGATAGAATTTTGTAAGGAGCAATTTGTACCAAGGAATGAATATTTTACGAAGACTATGCGGACACTAAGATCCGATCGGGTGCGAAATGGAAACGGCAATGTAAATCCGTCACGTTGCACGTTGCTCTTTTCAGTTCTGAACGTACAGTGAGCATATGAAGGTACCTGTTGAGAGATTTCGCCTGATGTCTTGCAGCCCACATAATATAGCTGCAGTAAGTTTCCTTCTGCATCAAGATTCTTGGCCGCACTCTGCATGGACAATGAAGACGCTACTGCAGTGTTTCGATGGGAAGCGTTTGATTACTTACCATAGAGCCCGTAATTGGCTCCCCCTGAGCCTCATCTCTGCTCGCAGGAACCACTGGTTACGAAGACAACATTTTGGCACAGACAACGAGCTGCAGGCCAGCGTAGATAATTGGCGGGAGGCAGAGGCGGCTGCCTTCTATGAAGAGGTCATTGTAAAGTTGGTATATCACTAATTCAGATGCCTTAACCGGATCTGCGAGTATGTAGAGAAGTACCGGGAGGGCTTAGCTCACTGTTGGAAAGCAAACATTTTTGATTTTCAGAGAGGTTTCATTTGGGGACCGGTCGGACCTTACTTTCCGAACAGCCATCGTATATTACAGACAACACGTTGATAACAGTGCAGTACTAATGAATAGCAATGATGTAGTCTTTGTCTAGATGTACACAGCTAAATGAATTAACTGGAAGGCATAATAAACATATAAATTCTCTTGATACTACTGAAATAAACTGAAATAGTCGGTGAGCAAACTACAGATTGTTAGGATTGGGAGAGACGAAAGGGGAAGAACAGAGGAAATGACGGAAAGAGAAATGAAGAATTGTACGTAGATATTATCCGACGAAAGACTTTCTAATATGTATGTTAGTCATTGAGTGAAACTGCTGCAAGACAGAGAGAAATAAATATTTTATTAATTTCACTTTTACATCAGTTTCGGTTAAATAATTACATATATTTTCAAGTAACATTGTACTGTATCTGCAGGCAAACAATTTCTATTGAGAATGAATTGATATACGTATCTTAAGTGAAGCTTCATGTCGCACAGGCGAAAGAGATGTCATAAGAGAGAGCAGTGCTTCCATAGCGAATGCTAGCAGCTGTGTCATAGGCGAATCGCGCGGACGCTCTTACTCTACTGGAGCTATGCCTTTCTTTTCGAACTCTAACACTTTGTGCTTTTCTTCAGCTGCCATGTCTCTTACGTGCTGAAGGTAATAGTGTTCTCCTCAGCATTCCTACCGAGAAACTTTAAAGCAGACAACTAATGCTGTATTTACCCATCTGAATTGAGTTCAGCCACAAAAAAACTGTGCTCCTAAAAAGGAGAAAAATGAAAAGAGATGTGCCCTGTTACGTTTAATGTTTCGTTATAAACATTCCATTAATCTGCCTTTAGAATTTATATACATTAATTAGACCTTTTCTTCCGGAATGTTTGTTTCTCTTCCACTCAAATATATCAAATCTTGTTACAGATAGTTTTCTGCGTCTATGATACGCATTCGACAATCTGAATAGTTCTTAGCAACTCTGAAAGCATTTCTTGGCTGTTCTGAATTCGTGTCCTCAAAAAACACGCAATAGGCTTAAAAAGTTCTAACATTTCACTCAGAACCAACCGATACAGGCTAGATACTGTCTGACAAGAATAACTTTGACATTTTCATCCTAAAAAAGCGTACCATATACATGAAAAATTCGCAGACAATCTCCTTCCCAAAAGATCCGCATTTTGTCAATGTAGGATCCACATTTTGAGAACTAATTTTTGTACTCAACTTTTCCTGAAATGTCCTTCAGATTATATCAGTCCCACCTCTTTTAAAATTAAGGGAACAGTGTTAAATGATCTCTGCTTTCCAAAACAAAGACAATAAGACAGTTCCTCAAATGTAATATCCTCACGCGAAAATGCGGCTTGGAATTTTGCTGCGTAGGGAGTTGAATGAAAACACTAATTTTAATTCTTAGGTCTTCCCTGTAGATATTTTCAGGGAGTAATCATTCTACGATTTTAGTGAATTATGACCACAGAAGCACGTACTATAAAACGATGCCAAAAGCATAATGATTTGGTGTCATGTATTGATGAAACTACAGACGTGACTTAATTCATTCGACGTTATTGTCCATGAATGGAGAGACGGATTGACTACAGTTCCTTACTAACAACTGTTCACTGGAGTATAAAGCATCATTGACATGATTACATAGGCAAACTGTTATGATTTTCTAAAGGTAGCTTTAATGTTAACCTACTTTGGGCGTATTGTAAGCGCAACAGGGCCAAAGTTTTGGTTTCACTTTGGACGCTAACAGTTGTGAAAGTAAGTATCTACGCGAATTGTTACCCAGGGTTCTTGGAGCTATGAGCTGAGAGCGGTTGATATACTGGGGTTTAGATCTTTCTAACGCAATATAAACATAAATTCACTTCCTGAGTAACTAAGGAACAAGTATTGCTACGATCTGTTGGAATCGTTTAAATGTGTGTATGAATGGCGTAGCACGTAGCTGTTTATGGCTTTCCTTGAACTTTCGTGTGTTATGATCGTATATTTATTGCAACTATATCATCTGGAGATTGACCTTACTGTTTCACACATAGTAAGCATTTCAATCAAGAACTGTGCTCCACGGGGCGCCATTAACTCTAGGTTTCACTAATGAGATGGGAAAAGTGTTTCCAAAAAGAATGGAAAGCATGAGTGATTTTTCTTCGTTTTACTTTCACAGTCCTCAATGGCAGATTCAGAAGCAGCAGTCAGTTATATCCCTACAGCATGACTTACTATGCGTTATGAACTATTATCGCCTGGTGACCGGCACAAATTACTGTTTGATGCGGTCTTCGGTCGATGGTTTTTTGCACTCTATGAATGGTAAGCTTTAATACCAATCTTCAGAAGTTTTAAATATACCAGTAAAGTTTTTTGGTTAAATATTTGCACTGTTGCTATATGTTTTCAAGATATCACGTCACACACCTACATAAAAGTTTTACTTACGTAACACATGATGAGCTGTAGTGTGATGTTTGCAGATAATGAACTGCATTATCTGTTTTTCAACGTTGGTGCTGATATCACATGGTCCAGACGGAGAATGCCTAATAAGTATTGTTTTGTCAGTTTATAACTTAGTGAAGAGCACTTTGATTAATTGTCCAGGTGAGGTACAATTCAACATCGATAAATGTTTTGATGCACTGGATACAGCTACGCCTAGCGTCTGCCCTAACACCTTTCGTTCGCATTATCGTTATGAATATCAGTGAGTACGCACTGAAGTTCCTTATACAAGACACAAAATATATAACGAGACTTTGCAGATCTATTTTTTATTTAAAACGTTTGGCATATTCTCCTCTCATGCCTCAAAATATTTGTTCCCTTGATAATATGTTGAGAAATGTATTTGGCTGCAGACAATTACACTTCTCGTTAATTTACAAACACTAACGGATGAGTAAACAGGTTCAGTGGTTTGTTTGGTAGTTCCTACTTCATTTAATCGAAGTCACGTAGGTATTGGTTTCCCGCCAGGGAATGAGTCAAGAAACAGAGGAAAACAGATGCAGTTTAACACTTTTACCGTCGTAAAAACTGTGCTGTTGATGCGCATCCAAGGTACATAACACGAAGGGAATATTTTAGAGTCAATATTGCCAACGCGTTGACTATGAAAGAACAGATGGAAAGGCACACAAGACATCCCTCCCAAACAGTGGGAGAAACATTGAGTAAATAGTCACCGGAAGAGAGATATGCCTCTTAAGTGGTCTACGAAGCACTTAACGAACAGTAATCTTAGAGTGATCTTTTAATAATTGTGTAATTCATTGCACAAGATTAGTAGTAGAAGATGATATCTGAAGTTTCATTTGTCACCGTAAAAGTGATTTTTATGGACGCTGTTGGTAACATTAATAGTCTCCCGACAGTTTTTGTTGTCATAACTGAGAAGTTTCTGCTCGCGTTTAAACTTCATCCACGCGGGATCACGGGTCATTCAACCAGCCACAGGCGCTGATGTAGTAAGAGTACTTCACCAAGATCGGTTACGACTCTCTCTTAATGTATTTAGGGGATCTGCAACATCATGGAACTTTCATTTAGCAGTAGAAGCTTGTTTGCAGGGATTTACGCTAAAGAAGTACACCTTTCGCGGATCGCATGGACTAAAGGTAACATGAAGTATTAGAGGAGATTTCACAGTGTCTGACATAATCGAAAACTTGTCAATAGACAACCATGTTCTCCTGCTTCGTGCCTTAAATTCATGTAGCATATACGAATGTACGAATGCCTATTCGAGGCCCCGTCTGCTCTCTCGTAAATTTTCCTTCTCCAGCACCTCACTCCCGGGTCCGTAGTGGTTTACGCCTTGAATGTAGCGCCTGCTGGTCTGCTCACAGACGCACGTGGCGCTGAGCCGCCTAGCGGTGCTGCAGACCGAGCTCGGCAATCGCCGCCTCCACGTGGTCTGCGAGAGGTCGGTCCGCCGGCAGAGACGGGTGTTTGTAGCCGAGCACGAAGTAGCACGTGCCCGGGATGTCCTTTGGGAATCCCTTTGGTAGACACTCGCGAGGCCGTTCCTCAAACTCGAAACCTGGTGTCTGCACCAGCCACCTGCAACAATAAGACAGTATTTCAAAGCTAAAAAGGGCACATTACTCTCTCCATCAAAAATTCTGGGGCTCTTGGGAAAAGAAGGGTATTTAGAAATTTCAAATACTCTATTGCACTTGAAAGAGATTTGAGATGGATCGACTGGGCATACGTTGATGTAGTACATACGTCTCAAATTCTCAACGCGAGTACAGTCCATAGTATCTAAGCGATTTACTCGTTTATACCTGATGTGTTCGTTCATGCTGCTCATACTTTGTAGCTCCGTCGTCACTTCTGTACCTTTTGCTGTTGAGTTTTATGTAATCTTCCGTTCCTCTTGAAAATCTCATTTCTGCCGCGTACAGTGTTCTATCATTCTCTTCTGTAAAGAATTGTACTTCTCGGCCAAGTAAGGTAGACGTTCTTGCAATAATATTTCTGCCTCATCGCTCCTTTTTCAGGACTCTGTGCGCGACACAGTAAAAACGTACCTCTGTCTGTTTGCCCGACTGTTAATATCCCTTTTCTTCGGCAAGGGGCAGTCATGAAAAATTGAAACTTATGCAGTATTCTAAGATCTACATCTCATTGGTGATGAAAACAATTAAAAAAATAAAGCCATTCATATGTTGTTATTCGCAAACTTATTTATCAAAACTTATTGGGTACTGCCCGTTGAACCGGTGTCATGAAATTTGGCAAGAAGCAAAGTTAAACAGTGCACCTAAAGGAGAAAATCAGAAAATTGGTAAATTGTAACTATATCAGACGAAAAAAAGGTTTTTCGCTATTTCTTTTCCGACTGTCTGTCTGTCCGTCCGTATGTTACGAGCCCTTTTTCTCAGGAACGGGTGGAAGTATCATGTTGAAAATTATCTCATACACACAAAGACTTATAGTCCGTTCACGGTTTAGTAAATGAACACTTGTAAGGTATGGGCGGTTATGTCATATATTTCAACACTCACCGACACACACATCCCCACAGACATAGAATCATGTAACTTACCAAGCTGCAGTCTTTCAAAGTGAAACTAAAATAAAAAAGTATGAAAAATATTAATCTGTAATTATATCACTCTAAAGAAATTTCTTTTCTCACAATATACCCCACAGTCTGTTTGTCCGTCTGTTAAGATACGATTTCTCAGGAACGAAGGGATCTATGGACTGTGAAATTCATGTCATATACTGTCTACGGTCAGTCTACGGACACTGTTGTAAAACAGTTAAGCTTCTTAATTTATGCTATCAGAAGATACGGCTACGTATGTCACATACTCAAATGCTCAGAAACTCACTGATTAAAGTCTATACGGTACTTTCTGTTCACCTAGAATCATGATATTTGTCAAGAAGCAAGGTTTCAAAGTACAAATAAAGGGAAAAAACATAATTGTTATTCTGTAATCTGATAATCTCATAATTGTTAATCTGTAATTATATCACTCAAAAGTGCATATGATATGCGACTTCAGACTTAAAATAAAAGCATTCTCGAAAGTCGTGGAATTCCAGGGGCTGATGTCTTGCCATGACAATGTAGATAACAGACAAAAATAGTGTTTGGCTTCTTGGTTACAGATGAAAAGATACGTGTTTCACTGTTTTGGAAATTTAGTTCGTAATGGGGTGAAGTATGGTCAGACTGATTCACTGATTCATCATTGGCCAGCCTAAATCGCTAAGAACAGAAACTTGAAGTTTGAAGAGGGTGTGGATCTCATAACGTAGGCATCGCTTAAGAAAGGATTGTCAATTCCACCCCTAACGTCATCAAATAGCGAATGAAAGACTGAAAATAAATTGCAATTAAGGAAATTTTGAAGCTATACTTAGAAAAATTTGTATTTCCCTTCTCAGTCAGAAAATAAAAAATATATGTTTAAGCATTTTTGGAAACTCAACCACTGAGGGGGTAAAGTGTTCCTGAAAATAAAGAATTACAGAATAACTACCAAAGGATTTTAAGGCTACATCTGTGACAATTAGTACTTGGCTTTTCGATCAGATATAAAAAATAACTGCTTCAGTGATTCCTCAAATTCAACCCCCACGGGAGTGTAATAGGGATGAAAGTTAATAAGAAAATATTTGGTAACATTAAAAAAAATTTGAAGCTAAATTTATGATAATTCGCATTTCACTTCTCGCTCAGATATAAGAATTTGTATTTTACTTCTCGGTCAGATATACGAAAGTAGATGTTAGGGGATGAAAGTTACATGGAAATTTCACTCAAAAGAACGCAAATGAAATAATTAACAAAAACTTTGAATTCCAGCTACGAGAATCGGTTTTTGGTCAGAAATACATTAGAAAAAGACTATGCTTGAACGGCCTTAATTAGTGTGAAGAGCTTAGAATGTGTTGCAGTTGGTGAACAACGTAAAAATTCGATTAAATGAAAACAGAAAAATCTCTGCAGGCCATTGAATCTGCAGGAGTGAAGCAGCGGGCGTGGAGCTAGTGTAACAAAATTTATGATATCGTAATAGAAAATCTTTTAATGAATTTGCTCGACATCTGACTCTGCAAGATTATCATTGAACGTTACACTTAATTCTGCACGAAAAACTTGAAGTGAAAATGTGCTTCATCAAACGCACATTAGAAAGAATTTTCCAACACTCTCTTTGCATTCTGCTTTTATTCACGATGTCTATGAAATTTTCCCAAATAGTAATTCTTGAAAGCTGAAGCCACATCAGGTTTAAACAGAATTCAAAACGACTGACGAAAAAGTTCTGTGAGAAAGTTCCGGAAAAGGAGAATATAATTTTACCATCTGAAAATATAACGGCCACTGATTTTTCTTGTTCCCTGTGTATGAAACCAAAAAATAATAACTCAGACCTAATTTGCTTCGTAGTTGGCTAATTTTAATACGAGATTGAATACGAAGAGACCAAGATTGACAAAGGGGAACTCATCCCAAAATGGAGCAATCGTACTGGCGAGAGTGCCTGAATTGTGATTTGAATTCGTTCCTGGACCAATCTGCTCTCCAAATTTAGCTCAGTGTGACTTCGGATATTCGAAGCACGGAAATTTTATCTTCCTTGAATACCTAGGAAGGAAGATTGGCATTCAAAACGGAGTGTTCAAGAGCAACTATCCATACCGCTTCCTTCCGCAGCCCCTTGCCTTCTATCCACCGTCAGGCCTTTGTACTTGCAGATGGCGACCTTCACGGGAGTTATTAATGACATTAGCGCTAAATCACAGTTTTCAGAAATGGGTTATTAGTGAAAACATCCTCTTCGCTGATGACAGCAATATTGTAGTTACTGAGAAAACAAGAGAACTTCTTGCTGAGAAAGTAAATGAAACTCTCAAGGAAGTTTATGATTGGTCAATAAGCAATAAAGTGACATTGAACATAAAGGAAACTAATGCCATGAATTTCAGTTTTAAGAGGAAAAATGACAATGTTACATTAAATGTGGAGGGCATCTTTATAGACTGCGTAACAAATGCAAAACTTCTAGGAATGAATATTGTTTCTCAGTTAAAGTAGTGTGAACACACAAAGGTACTTGCAAACAGAATGTCATCAGCATGTTATGGCCTTAGACTCCTATCATCAGTGTGTAAAATGCAGCGTGTTTTTTCTTACATGTTATTCATATGTACACTCAGTTACTAGCTGTGGCATTTTTTTTTTTTTTTTGGCGAACAAATGCACGAAATATGAACACAATTTTCAAACTCCAGAAAAAAGCCATAAGAATAGTAATAAAAAATACTATTCGAGCTCATTGTAAAGATTTCTTCATAACACTGGGGATTTTAGCTGCTCCATGTAAATACATTTACCAGTCAGTTGTACACATCACAAATAACTTTGGTAATTGCGGCACAAACAGCTCTGTCCATGACCATGCAACAAGAGATAGACTCAACTTACATTTTCCCCGAGAATATAAACATAAAACTCAAAACAGCATTTTCTATCAAGGAATAAAACTGTACAATAAATTACCAAAAGAGATTAAAGAAATTGCAAAAATAAACTTATTTCAATAGGCAGATAAAAAGTATACATTTTATACATTGAAGGATTTATACATTGAAGGGGTTCGACAAGAAACGTTATACAAATAAATAATAACAACAATGGTTATATAATATCCAAAATTCGACATAATATCTTCACTTTATGCTACTTTCCATCCTGTTTTTACTTTCTACAAATACTTACCACCAAGCTATGCATGACAGAATACTAACACCTCTTCCTCTTTCTGAACTCAACATCTCACTCATTATGAAGGGATTGTGACTGGTTTTTCAGGATAGCAAATGGGACGTTGCGGTACAGAAATTGGCCCAGAGATCACCATTGTGTGTGCGTGTGTGTGTGTGTGTGTGTGTGTGTGTGTGTGTGTGTGTTTAGTGAGTGAAGTGTTATGAAACAATGTGCGAATAGTGTGTGGAGTGACTGATAGTGAGACATGAGAGAACTAGTTATTTGTAAGAAAATTATTGTATACGAGGAGTAAATCCAATGATTGTCTCTAACTAGAAGTCGCTAAATATATTTGTATACGAATTAGCTTATTTTAAATTGATCTAAATTTGTTAATACTTTGACATGTCGTATACACTTGTAAAAAGAGATCTACGGAGGAATAAATCTGCTGCTGCTGCTGCTGCTACTACTACTACTACATCTATAAGAAGGAAAGTCAACAGAACATAGCTTCTAACATTTTGGGGAAATAGAATGTTTGTGTGGTGAAGGCGACATTTAGGCTGCTCACCTGTGCGTGGTGGGACTGACGTTCACGCGCAGAGGTTCCGAGCCAGACTCGAACTTGTTGGCGATGGTGACGTTGTTCCCGAACAGGCAGTAGCGCGGCATCATGCGGCCCACGACGCCGGCAAGCACGGTGCCCGTGTGCAGACCCACGCGCATCTGCAACATCACACACTGCAACAGCATCCACGCAGGCCGCCACATCCGGATATGCTGTGAGTAACGAAAGCGTCCTGTAAACGAATTTCGTGGCGGGTAAATGTACTGACACTTTGATTAGCCTCGTAAGACTTTTTATACAAGCTGCGGATGTTGGAACACGTGAGGCAATACTGACCTTACGACGTATCTTAGAAGAAAGATTAAGGAAAGGCAAACCTACGTTTCTAGCATTTGTAGACTTAGAGAAAGCTTTTGAAAATGTTGACTGGAATACTCTCTTTCCAATTCTAAAGGCGGCAGGGGTAAAATACAGGGAGCGAAAGGCTATTTACAATTTGTACAGAAACCAGATGGCAGTTATAAGAGTCGAGGGGCATGAAAGGGAAGCAGTGGTTGGGAAGGGAGTGAGACAGGGTTGTAGCCTCCCCCCGATGTTATTTAATCTGTATATTGAGCAAGCAGTAAAGGAAACAAAAGAAAAGTTCGGAGTAGGCATGGAGAAGAAATAAAAACTTTGAGGTTCGCTTATGACATTGTAATTCTGTCAGAGACAGCAAAGGACTTGGAAGAGCAATTGAACAGAATGGACAGTGACTTGAAAGGAGGATATAAGATGAACATCAACAAAAGCAAAACGAGGATAATGGGCAGTAGTCGAATTAAGTCGGGTGATGCTGAGGGAATTAGATTAGGAAATGAGACACTTAAAGTAGTAAAGCAGTTTTGCTATTTGGGGAGCAAAATAACTGATGATGGTCGAAGTAGAGAGGATATAAAATGTAGACTGGCAATGGCAAGGAAAGCGTTTCTGAAGAAGAGAAATTTGTTAACATCGATTATAGATTTAAGTGTCAGGAAGTCGTTTCTGAAAGTATTTGTATGGAGTGTAGCCATGTAGGGAAGTGAAACATGGACAATAAATAGTTTAGACAAGAAGAGAATAGAAGCTTTCGAAATGTGGTGCTACAGAAGAATGTTGAAGATTAGGTGGGTAGATCACCTAAGTAATGAGGAGGTATTGAATAGGATTAGGGTTTTACTGTCCCAGAAGAAGCGTGCCGTTGACACCACAAAACAAACGGCTACGTTTGGAGAGTTGCGGTGACTGGTGTTGAATGGCGTATCATTGTGCTTAGCGAGGAATCGTTCAGCAGTACCCGGATGACCATCAACGGGTGATATGGCTGCGACGTGTGAACAGACCACATTCCTCCACTGTTTTGTAGAGGCACAGTTGTGCGATTAATGGTGGCTCCATATGTGATACCACCGGGTTTAAATTCCTGTCATTTGCAGTCGTCCTTGAGGTAATTCTGATTTCACAGCGGTACGTCACGAACATCATGTGTCTTCATGTGTTACCGCACATTCAATAGAGTTCAGCCGCTATTTCTCTACAGGAGAATGCTCTTAGACAAATGGCCGTCTCTCTATGAAGTGTCTGCGTGATCTTGCTCCCATGGACATGTCTGTCCCCGATATGAAGTAAGTGAGACCATTTCGTATGTTAGCTCCGTTCCAGTGTCAGCAACTAGAATGCCATGCATCAGTTGCAACAGTCGTGGTCCAGTTTGCTTCAATTGAGGATGCAGTGTCATTGTGAATATAATGTCATTATGACACCCTTCCGAGTCGAAACTGTGCCTATATTTAGGCCTCAGCCGTTCAACTTGCGGGTAAGTGAACTCACACCGTAAAGTTGTTTGTGACGTAGACTTTATGTTGTAATCACTGAAATGAGATCAAAAACACTCTGAAACTATTAACTTCTAGTTCATTTTTTGACGCCCGCCCCTCCCCAACGATTTGAGCTTGTAACGTCTCTTAGCAAAAGACATATTATGTGATAAGGAGAAAACATTGTGTATCATGTTTTGTTATTGTATGGAATTATGTACTTTTTTTAATTATTTATTTTAGATAATATCTGTGTCGGCGAGTACTGAAACCGCCACAGAAGGCAAATATCAAACAAAGATGAGAATATGCAACTAGTATAAATAATACAGAACGAACATTAATTACTCTGTCTTCTTCTTGGAGTTACGTGAGTAGGATAGCCTGTGACGTTGTATTGTATGCTAACGTAGCATTCTTTTGTCGAGACTGAGAGATGTACGCCATTACGTACTCATTTTAAAGGTGTGTAATAATTAACATATTTAAATGTTTTGAATAGAGTTATTTAATGAAACCTTGCATTATTATTTGTAGTAGCTTGCTTGGAATATTATCCCATCCCTTTAAGACATTTTCAGTTATTTAAATATTATCCGTGGTGCAGAGATGCGCTACGAACGAACGAGCCGCTGCCGCGGCGTATTCAAACTGCATTAAATGAAATCTATCATACCGCAAAGAAGTGGGAAGGTAATAGTGAAATAAAATTATTTCTTTGAGCTTCCGGACTTGCAGAGCAAAGCAGCAGATTTTAAGATGTGTTTTGCAGGTTGACGCGGGCTGCTGATAATATATTACTAACAGTACAAAAAAGATAATTTACCTTCGTAATATAATAGGAATCTTGCTGTGCTTAGTTCTGGTCTGGCTAACCTTATAGTAAAAACGTATTTTTCTCCGATAATAGTCTCATGTTCTTGTGCTAGTCGTGGTACTTATTGGTGTTTTACTGATAATAAAAATCCACTGCAAAATTTTTTTGTTGAACAATCATTGCGCCGGCCGCGGTGGTCTAGCGGTTCTAGGCGCGCAGTCCGGAACCGCGCGACTGCTACGGTCGCAGGTTCGAATCCTGCCTCGGGCATGGATGTGTGTGATGTCCTTAGGTTAGTCAGGTTTAAGTAGTTCTAAGTTCTAGGGGACTGATGACCACAGTAGTTAAGTCCCATAGTGCTCAGAGCTATTTGAGCCAACAATCATTGCGAACTGTAACATCAGTATTCATAACAAAGTAATTTTCTTTAACATTTTCAATAACTATAAAGTAGGGAAGATATGTTGAGTTTTATAGTGAGTTACAGTAACGAAAAATGTTCCTTTAATAGAAAGCCAGATACAGAACAATAAGAATACCATATGAAACTTCCTGGCAGATTAAAACTGTGTGCCCGACCGAGACTCGAACTCGGGACCTTTGCCTTTCGCGGGCAAGTGCTCTACCATCTGAGCTACCGAAGCACGACTCACGCCCGGTACTCACAGCTTTACTTCTGCCAGTACCTCGTCTCCTACCTTCCAAACTTTACAGAAGCTCTCCTGCGAACCTTGCAGAACTAGCACTCCTGAAAGAAAGGATATTGCGGAGACATGGCTTAGCCACAGCCTGGGGGATGTTTCCAGAATGAGATTTTCACTCCGCTGCAGAGTGAAAATCTCATTCAAGAATACCATATATTCTGTTTTGTTGAGAATTAATGATTATACAGAACTTCATGGCACAGCATTACTAAAAGGTATTTCGCGGCTCTTTTCGTATATGCGTTGTTTCGCAAATAATAATAATAAAACAAAATAAACAGAAAAGAGCATACGAAGCGAAAAGCTGCTTCTGATTACTGTCAGCAGTGTAATATAAACTCTGATTTTTCTACGACAGCTACTACTGGTTTCTCTATTTACAGTACACTTTTCTTCTGACTAATGTATCCCATGTTGAATGTTACCTTTTGTGTAACAAAGTCGTTAAATATACAAACCGCCTGGTTAGGCATAAAAGAGGGCAAAATTGCCATAATCTTGTCACAACGAATAAAAGTAGATGAGTAAAGTCATAGAGCTTGCTCTATGACCTGAATAAAGTTTGATAGAAACATTTCAATCCTTAGTTTTCCAAGACGAGAGCTGCTTCAGCCTGACCGTACGTGAAGTCAGAGAACATGTACAGTAACCACAGCACTTTCAGCGATCGTAGCAGAATATGTGATTTGGAGTTACAGGATCCAACACAAAGGCAGATATCATTTCGGTCTTCCTGTATTTAAAGGGTCCAATTGTCTTTCGTTTACGAAACTAAATTGTTCTTAAAAGATCATAACTATTACTACTCTATATTATGTTAATAATTCTGATTGTGTAAGTTGCCAATAATTACGTTTTTTCAAATGCTGGCATAAATTCGTGATGCAACATGCTGTAGGTTTCAGCATGTGAAACTAATGTATAAACAAAACCTATCTCACACAGTCCACCCGATACATAGAGACCTTATGCTTTTTAACTCAACCAATGACGGTTAAACTGAGACATGTCTCATATGTTTCATATCTCAAGAAAATTCCATCGACTGCACTGCTGTGGACCATAAGTTGCTTTATTAATCTCTTAGCAACAGATAAACGAACTGACAGCACAACAGTAACTACAGAGTGCCTACTACACACTGTTATTATTAATATGGTGTCATTACGAACGCTACAACTGTTATTATTCTTATTTTATGAGTGGCGTGGTAAGCCAAAACATTGGCAGTCTAAAATATAGTAATCTGTGCCAATTCAGAAGAAGGTATAGAGCACACATTTTGACTTGATTAAGTTTATATGTGAGTGCTTGGTGAGGACAAAGCAGGTGTCGCTTTGGAGGGGAACGGTTCAGAGGGAGCGCGGTTTTCAACAAGTTTCTACCCTCAATCTAAGTAGTTAGCTTCTTTTTCTGATAAGAAACTGAAGGTAGCATTTGTGATGCACAGAGAATTGCTTCTTTATTCTACACAAAGATGAGAAAAGTCATGGGACACGTCCAAACATCGTGTAGGACCTCTTTTTTCCTGTGGTAGCGCAACAACTCGACGTGGGATGGTCTCCGAAAGTCGTTGGAAGTCCCTTGCTGACATACTGAGTAATGCTGCCTCTATAGCAGTCCTTGTTTGAGAAAGTGTTGCCGGTGCCTAATTTTTTGCACGAACTGACCTCTCGATTATGTTCGATGGAATTCATGTCGGAGAATCGGAATGGTCAAATCATTCGCTCGAATTCTGCAGAATGTTGTTCAAACCAGTCGCGAACGTTGTGACCCTGTGACATGGCGCATTGTCATCCATAAAACTTCCATCGTTCTTTCGGAACATGAAGTCCATGAATGGCTGACAATGGTCTCCATGTAGCCGAACATAACAATATATATGATACATTCAGTTGGACCAGAAGGTCTGATCCATTCCCTGTGTACATACCTCACACAGTTATTGAGCCACCACCAGCCTGCACAGTGCCTTGTTGACGTCTTGAGTCCACTGCTTCGTGAAGTGTGCCCAACATTTTAACCCTAGCATCAGCTCTTACTAACTAAAATCCGGACTCATCTGACCAGACCAAGGTCTCCCAGAAGTCTAGGATCCAACCAATCTAGGCGCTTCAGTCTGGAACCGTGTGACCGCTACTGTCGCAGGTACGAATCCTGCTTCGGGCATGGATGTGTGTGATGTCCTTAGGTTAGTTAGGTTTAAGTAGTTCTAAGTTCTAGGGGACTGATGACCTCAAATGTTAAGACCCATAGGGGTCAGAGCCATTTGAACCAGCCATTTGATCCAACCAATACAGTCACGAGCACCGGAAAGGCTCTGTAACCCATGGCGTGTTGTTAGCAAAGACGCTAGAGTCGGTCGTCTGCTGCCATAGCTCATTTCGCCGCACTGTGCTACGTTCGTCGTAGGTCACACATTGATTTTCTGGAGTGTTGCTTGTTTGTTAGCACCGACAAATGCAGGCAAATGCCGCTGATCTAGGCCGTTAATTGAAGGTCACTGGCCATTGCGTTGTGCGTGCTGAGAGATAATGTCTGAAATTTGGCATTCTGTATTGGCACTGTGCATTTCGATACGTTAAATTCCCTTGCAACTTCCCCCATTCGTCTGACTCCAAGTACCATAACGTGTCCAGTCTTTTAATTTCCGTTGTGCGGCCCCACTTTCGGAACATTTTCATACGAATCACCTTACTGTAAATGAGAGCATCAGTAATGCACTGCCGCCTGTGCATGTGCACATTGTCACCCCTTGATTTTTGTCTCCTCAGTGTATAAATTAAAGTTGTTAATCACTGCCGTCTCCTTTACTAATTATTTCGTAGTTTGAGTGGTAGTGGTTACTGTCTCATAGCGCACAGGTGTGCTCAGGATGGTTGGGAATCACTTTTTTAAGGCGTTTCAGAGCGTCAACAGAGTGAGGCCTGGAGTTGTGGGGTCTGGCGACTCACCCGGATAGGCCGGCCGTCGTGTGTGACATGGTTGGCACACGTCTCGATCATGCGTAGCGCCATCCACGCGATCTGCTGGGCGTGCGTGTCCGACTGCTTGTGGAGCCCGCCAGCCACGCAGTAGGCGTCGCCAATCGTCTCCACCTGCAAAAAGTGCGCCGCTTGCCATATGCAGTGGTTAACTCTGGCCACTTGCTGCAGCCGTTCGATTACACTAGAAGAAACGAAGACGACATAAGTAATAAAGAAAACTATCAATCTGGCTCGATGTAAAGACCTGTCAAAAAGATTCTGGGAGATTTAACCACGCCATGAATATACATTTCCCAGTTATTAAATAGGTACTTCGGTAATCACTGTACACACAACTAAAGTAGTGACCACAAACATGGCGCAATATGAAGTTACATTTACGCTGAAAAAATAAATAGCTTCTTCCAACCAGCCATAACTCGTACAATAATTTATCTTACATCAAGGAGTTCAATGAAACAACCTCATTTTTCAAAAATGCATTTAAAATGTACTTGTTAAGCGAAGACTAACTACACAGTGCAAGAAATGTAAAGCCTAACACCAAAGTATGGCAACGGATAATATTAGTATGTTATTGAGTTTCTGAGGTCATTGTGGACGAAAGCTGGGTCACAGACGGAAATAGGGAGTTGGGATGCTCAAAACGTAACCCATACATCACAGCCATAATGTCAGCTAGCTGACATTGTGATTAATTCCGCGTTGAGGAAATATTTAACAGTGAAGCCAGGACTGCTTTAAGGGCAAAACGACCCAAGCAGCCACTGGAGGCAGATATGTTCCAGCACAAAGTTTTTATACAGGATGTATCATAATAAGTATCAAAAACTTACACAGGTTAATGGAGGTGGGAGGATGGGGTGCAACAAACGATACATCATCTTTGTGGAGGATGGGGTGCAACAACTGATACATCATCTTTGTGGAAACATGTTCTTGAATCGGATGTAAGTGTAGCACTGCTATTTTTTATATTCACAACAACTTCGTCACAAAACAGTATTAAGAATACTGCATTGTTCACTATGGACGATACGATTGCGATTGCACTTCTGTTTAGTGACAGCCCTTCTATTCCGATAGAAAGAGCCTCTAAGCCTTATCCAGTCTTCCTGATTTCGGTTTCCTTTGGTTTCCTAAATTGCTTTAGGCTTGTACCTGGAAGTTTCTTCTGTATGGCCACATCCGATTGGTGACCCTTTCCTTGTAACTATACCTGTAAGTTTGTGAATGCATGCACCGGATAATTGCAATTAAAGTGCACTGCTCATGTAGGTGCAGTGTGGTCTGTAATTATCGTATGGAAGCGAAACTTGGTATATGCAATAATGCGTCAATGCCGAACCGATATACGCGGGGAAAAAATTAGTTCCAATTTTGGCCACCACGTGCAAATCTGCCTCTGTACACTGTTTATATGACGGTATGACATCCACGCTGTCATCTGAGAAGGATATACGACAGTACGGCTGTCCAGAAGAGAGACACTGCGCAGTTAGCGAAACTATTTCATGTGAACGGCAGCCGTTAGAGTGCTAGGCCCGATATCATTAAATGGTTTAAAGAAGATTTGGAGCAACGTTATGAATTTGCATGTTGGTTTCTGGTACGGATCGAAGTTGATGAACGTGATGAGGTACATTTTATAGAACAGGGTGCAGTGGACACACAGAGACACTGCCGAATTTGGTGTAATGTTAAACGGCGTATTTGCACGATGTGCTATTGCACTTACCGTAAGTGACTGCGTGGTGTGGATTCACAAACACTTGCATTCTCTGTCCGTTCTTCTTTGAAGGCGAGGTAGGTGGACCATGAGGTCTCTACGTTATCGAGACCTCTTATACAGCAGGAAACAACAGTTTTTACGCAAGATTCAGCAACAAGTCATGTCTCTCGGCTAGTGTAAGATTTGCTTCATGCAAGCTTCCACGAAAGTGTTATCTCCAGCCGTTTCCCAGATGCATGGCCTGCAAGATCTGATCTGCAACCATGTGACTCTCGACTCTGGAGATGTCTTAAGGTACACTTTCACCAGGGACATATTCAGCCTCTACGTCCTGATCTGAAAATCGTTATGCAGGAAAACGTTGCTCACATTCCACCGAAACTGCTGCGAGCAGTTGGTGATTACGTTATACAGGAGCAACATCTCATAGACATCTCTTGTGCTCGTACTCGAAAAACTACGTAAGCGCTGGTTAAAATCAGCGTTATACATTTCTCATTTGTTTCATCGTCTCTGTCCAGGACACATTCCTAATCCATTACATATGGAAACATATATACATGTTTCTGGCAAACCATCTAATTTTCTTCCAGCGTAAATATATTCCACATTAACACATAACCATATCTACCAAGTTTTGCTGCCATACGATAATTCGAGCCCTCTCTGGACTTTTGTGGGTAGTATCAATTTAATTATAACCAATTATAACCAATCGGTACCAAAAATGCGAGCACGCGCCACCAGAACTTGATAAATTGATAGGGACATGCTTTGCCGAAAGTGGGAAGAACTTGATTATCGGCTTTATATTTGCTGAATTAGTAGGGCTGCACATATGGAAAACTAGTAAAACGTCACAAAATCTCTTTTGAATTTCTCCATGTGGATACAAAGTTTTGTGACAGAATGTCAGTACTATAGCTACAACAAATCTGTGAAATCGCTTCAATCATTTATCACAACCTTGTAGTAAGGTTTGTAAAACCGTCTAAGAATGACGTCCAGGCTCGCCGGCAAATCCGACACACCGACACCCGTCATTAATCCGCGAGCAGGTTCGAAACGAGCCGCGCATCTCCTCTTCCCGTAAGCACGCATTTTATGGCGCGTTTACACCTGTGCCCCTTGCGGCAAGTTACCTTTTGGCTGTGCTTGTCCCACATACAAGAAGAGAAATGTATGTAGGTGCATGGCTCGTCCGCAACATAAGCGTGCGAGTGACTCCATTGACAGCTGTGTTCACACTGGGCGTCTTTGTTTCATCCGTTCTTGGTGCAGTAAACTTTATTACAACAGCAATCAATATACTATCAGAAAGTATAACACTAGACCGAACACCATTACTTGTTTGTTCTATTGCTATTACAGCTCTTCTTCTTCTTCTTTGAATTCCCATTTTAGCAGGTACTATTACTATATTACTAACAGACTGAACCTATATATATCATTCATTGACCCTGTGGTCACCGCCAGACACCACACTTGCTAGGTGGTAGCCTTTAAATCAGCCGCGGTCCGTTAGTATACGTCGGACCCGCGTGTCGCCACTGTCAGTGATTGCAAAAAAATGGTTCAAATGGCTCTGAGCACTATGGGACTTAACTTCTAAGGTCATCAGTCCCCTAGAACTTAGAACTACTTAAACCTGACTAACCTACGGACATCACACATATCCATGCCCGAGGCAGGATTCGAATCTGCGATCGTAGCGGCCGCACGGTTCCAGACTGTAGCGCCTTTAACCGCTTGGCCACCACGGCTGGCCAGTGACCGCAGACCGAGAGCCGCCACACGGGCAGGTCTAGTCTAGAGAGACTTCCTAGCACTCGCCCCAGTTGCACAGCCGACTTTGCTAGCGATGGTTCACTGGCTACAGACGCTCTCAATTGCAGAGATGACAGTCTATCATAGCTTTCAGCTACGTCATTTGCTACGACCTAGCCAGGCGCCATATTCAGTTACTATAACAATGTATACTGAAGAGATAATATTGTGAATCATGTACCGTCAAGAGCGACGTTCATCATTAATGGATTACAGTTAAGTATCAAACTAATTATGTCCGCTTTCTGAATTTTAATTCCTTGTCATGTTCCAGACCTCACGTCAGTATAGTCCTTCCCTCCTCACGCCAGCCTGCGTGAGCTAAACGCGTGCCTTTTCGGCCTCCTCTAGTAACACGGTGTTGGCTCTTCTGCCAACACAACAGACCCTTCATACGGGACAAGCATAGCCACACGGCGACTAGCTGCAAAGCGCACATGTGTAAACGCACCATAACGCGCTCGACCACACGGACGGGTATTTGAAACGGCAATTGAAGCATAGGTGACTAAATGGATTTATGATGTTGAAGCTGCAGAGAACATTTTAGAACGTGAATCGATTAATTCTTTCATTTTCTGAGAATGCATGCTATCCAACCTATTTTAGTCTTCAACGAAATGTCTCTTTATGTCAATTAGAGAAACGGCATGTATAAAGATGGCATTTTGATTGAGTGGATACCTTGTAAACGTCCAGCTGTCCGCAGAACACGTCGAACTGCGAGTACAGACTCTGCAGCATGTTGATGACCATGATAGGCGTGGCCCCAGAGCAGATGGAGGTGAAACCAACGATGTCGCTGAACAGCATCGTTACGTCGTCATGGGATGTAGCCTCGATAGTCTCACCTGCAGAAAAGCAAAGATAATCTTATATGCGGTCTGTATTCTGTTAAATATTCCTAATCGAATGTATTGGGAATAAAACGCCTCGACAGTAATCGATCACTACGCTATGCAACTGAACCAGTAGGAAAATGAAAATGGATTAAAAAGAAAGTGAAGCAGAAAATACCTTGCCAAAAATAATATTACTGCTTGATTATCCAATGGTACTGTTCCTTATTCACGCAAAATGTAAGGCGCTCTACGTTAAATATCGGAAATAATTTCCTAAAATAGGAGAAGAAAGGCGCACCAGGTTACTAGTTATCTAACTTGATTCAAGACGTCAGTAATGTATGAGTATATCCATATTCGCATGCGCTATACAGTGTATAATCTATTAGTGCAACAATAATAAACCGTGAAGTTAATATATGTACTAGGAGGATTATTCGGAGGGTAAGGTAAGATTTGTTATAAAACATAAATCAGACAATTTTAAAAACTGTTTTGTTCAATCTGTTACATGTTTCACTATTTTTCTATAAAGCTTCCATAAAAATTCGTCATAAAATCCTCGAAGCTTCGTACTCCTAAGTGATAGACAACGACCGCCTGTTTTTATCACCAGTGAGTGATTAACTGCTAAATTGCTAGATTTGCAGACAACTTTGTACAAAGTTCTTCGACCCACATTCGGAAATTCCTATGCGAAAGCTGAAACTGTGAACCACCCGTCGTCGCATATCTTTTCGTCCACGTTTTTAACAAGCCTCCTGAGATCATTCATGGTCTGCCTGATCGCTGTTCTCCACTGAGATTTTCCCATTAAACAAAATCTTCACACATATTTAAATGATAACTTGGTAAAGAGCTTCCTGTGAAAATTACAGTATTTACGGGATTTAAATTTTCCAGCGAGCATTTTATCTTACTTGCGACCCATTAGAACACGTGAGTTTAGAGTACATATCAGCGAGACAATTCGCAAAATGTAACATTTTGTCAACAGAATTTTCCTCAAGTTAGCCACCTTCTCTAGTTCAAAGGGGCATTTCTGAAAGAAATAAAATCGAAACACGGAAGAACATACAACCTGTTTCACTGGCTTCTTCATGACATTATGTTTAAATAACGAGATTTTTATGACTACAATTTTTGTTGAATTCTTTAATGACGGTGTATTGTTAGTCACCAGTTTACTTAATAAGCTGTCATTCAATCTGAAATATATTCATATGACATATCCTCAAACTGTCTGCAGGCAGTCTACGAAAGTGTTTCTCCATACTACTACACTCCAGACAACCAGAAGCGCTGCTGCATGCGCCTGGTCGCCTGCAGGGACATTATTAGTAGTGATAATAGAACAAACCAGTCGCCAGTTGAGGGCTGTTCTCAAAATATGTTACTCAACGAGCCATGGATTTTTGCAGGTAGTGTTAAAGTAATTTTCGGTGCACTGGCATTCTTCATACGCCTGTGTTTTCTTCAGCTTGCAAAACGAAGATGATGTACAACAGCACTGAAAGTCAGAAACAAATAATACGAGTGATAATATGGAGAAATTAAGCTGCCAGTCAGGTACAAGCCACCCCATAGCAAATTTTGCAGTGTTGGACATTTTTGATGATAGGCACTTGGTTGACCGCTGATGGATCCCTTGTGAATTTGTGCATGGGTAGAAGCTGTGAAATTCAGCTAAATTCATTATTGCCAACGCCACTTAAAGACCAGTTCTTAAATATTAATTAAATATACTACACTACTAAGGGAAGCAGCCAGACGCCAATGTTTATTTTGTCTCAAGTCAACAACCAGCATTCAGGAGAATGACTTTGAGATTGTTATTAACGCAATGGTCATATTATTGTCTTTTTATTCCTTGTGTCATGCAAAAACAATGAATTTTTCAGAATGACTTCTGAAAGAAATAACTGCAGGGTGACGATTATTGAACTACATGGAAATAACATAAATTAATTACAAACTACTGCGAGCAACCTCTTTATTGAACATGTAAACCTCACTACTGATTTTCGGATTTTGGATATAACATGTTTCGTATGCCTGCCATCGTTGGCGATGATGTGGCGCAGATGAATAGTCAAATTCTGCATGACCCGCTGAAGTGTCGGAACATCGATGTGGTCGATGACCTCTTGAATGGCTTTTTTAGCTCAGCTGTGGTTTTGGGATTATTGCTGTACACCTTGTCTTTAATAAAGCCCCACAAAAAGGAGTCCCATGTGTTGAGATCCGGAGAGTATGGCAGCCAATCGAGCCCATACTAGTGGACTCTGGGTACGATGGGAGTCAGAACGCGGTCCCCAAAGTGCTCCTCCACCGCCACCATTCTCCTAGTTTGGTGGGGTCGAGCTGCGCCCCGCATTAACCACATCTTGTCGAAATCAGGGGCACTTTGCATGATGGGGATGAAATCATCTTCCAAAACCTTCGCGTACCATTCGGTAGTCACCGTGCCATCAAGGAATATCGCACCAATCATATTGTAACTGGACATTGCACGCCACACAGTCACCACTTGAGGGTGAAGAGTCCCCCAAATGCACCATTCCACGCGAATTTCTTGTGCCATGACATACAACAACAAGGCAAGTGCACATGCGCATACTAATTCCCATCATGCCTCGCGTCCAACCGTGCAATTTGAATGTCCTAACGCAACCGTTCAGAAGTTATGAAGATTTTATTTCTTATAGTTCAATAATGGTCACCCTGTACCAACAGATCAGTTATCAGACAGAATGACACAAATTTTTCGCTATCTGTACTACTTTTATGTGCCTGGAGAACCCAATCACAGCCGCGCGAGATTAGCCGAACGGTCTAAGGCGCTGTAGTCATTTACTGTGCGGCTGGTCCCGACGGAGGTTCGAGTTCTCCATCGGGCATGGGTGTGTGCGTTTGTCCTTCGGATAATTTAGGTTAAACAGTGTGTAAGCTTAGGGACTGATGACCTTAGCAGTTAAGTCCCGTAAGATTTCACACACGTTTGAACATTTTTTGAACCCAATCACTTTATTTGCCCTTTATAGAAAATTCGGTAATCCGCGCTTTTCTATGTTGATAAACGTGTTCATATATATTACATGTCAACGGTGGTTTTCTCTCGGTCACCATATCTCCCTTTTTACGTAACCAAAATTAATCATTGGGGTCTCATTTTCAAGATTTAGTTCACCACTAATTATGAAAAATACGTAAATAGTTTGAAATTACAATTTTCGTTAAGAAAATTTTATTTGAATACGTTTTTATTAAAACAATCTAGAGGGCTCCATCTATTGACACTCTGTTCAACTAACCTTCACGAAAGCCGTTGAAGTTGTTAGATTCCTTATGCAAGTGTAGTGTGTCGCACGATTTCGGTCATACACGTTGATGTAAACAGTTCAGAAGGCGCCATGTGGTGATTCTGGATGGACTGTAGGTAAGCCGCATGCTCAACTTTCATGCTATTGCTTTGAGAACAGTTATTACGCAGGTACAGTACAAATGTTATTGTTTATCAGTTTGGGATGCTTTGAGTATATTTTAGGCTTCAGGTAAATTATTTCGACAATATATTGTTCGCTATGTCCAGTAATAACGCACATGATCGGACGCTTCAAAGCACAAGTTTGTAGTTTCCAGAACCTATTTTTTTCAAATGGATATTTATAGTGGCTTCCTCACGAGTCTGCATATTCATTGACGTGTTTGTACAAGAGCCAAAAACCGAGCGAGGTGGCGCAGTGGTTAGACACTGGACTCGCGCTCGGGAGGACGACGGTTCAATCCCGCGTCCGACCATCCTGATTTAGGTTTTCCGTGATTTCCCTAAATCGCTCCAGGCAAATGCCGGGATGGTTCCTTTCAAAGGGCACGGCTGACTTCCTTCCCCCTCCTTCCCTAATCCGATGAGACCGATGACCTCGATGTCTGGTCTCCTTCCCCAAAACAACCAACCAACAAGAGCCAAACGGTGATGGAATTATAACTGCAAACATCATGTCCAAAAAACTTTTATAAAATAAAGAGGTTTTAAGAATAAAATTCATCTGACGAAGACAATACCTGGTTTTTATGTGTTTTACAATTGTACTTAATGATATCGCTTTTCTACAGTGAGATTAATATTTGTTAATACAACTGAAAATGTAGTACTTTTTACTAAAAAATATTTGATTTACCTATTTGTCCATTAGTAAGTCACCTGTCGGTGACTAATCACGATAGAACACGAGCTATTTCCATAGGTCATATAAATTAGCATCTCTAGCTGAAAACCATGCCAAATCCCATCACTTCCAGGGGGTTCTAGCTCTCCTTTACACTATGTGGCTTCCCAAAATGTGGTCTTAACACATGATCACTACACAACTGATACCAAAGTGCGATGCAACTAAGGTTCTTACAATATGAAACAGTGCCCACGGTGAAGCCTAAAAGCCATTTATGTCATAAAATTCATTAAATTTAGTGTTTTACAACAAGATTATATACGTTCCAGTCACATTATAGTGAACACCGTCTATGTTCGACGTGTATATGCAATAACCACTCACAGACGTAGGTGGTAAGATACGCAGTGGAGTATATGTAAAGCATGTCTGGAGGACGCGGAAAAAGTGGTGCATAATTGCCGTAATGTGGAAAAAGAGCTGTTTATCTGACGACCAAAACGGGATGCTTATTGGCTTTCGAGAAAGGGTGGAAACATTTCGGAAATAGCAAAGCTTTTAAGTGAAGAAGTTTAAAAATCAACCAACTAATAGCCAATAAAGATTTACTAGCTTTTGACCATGGTTTCCATATTTGTAAAAATATCTTCTTCAGAAATAGCGGCCCTATTACATTACATGAGGGCACAACAGATTAGATGAAGCCGAGCGTCTATTGCCATAAACAAAATTGATAATACAAGAATTATTGCAAGCCATGGCTTTAGATAGCACCACATCACATATATCGTACTTTAGAATGAATGCTCATAAGTAAGTTCCCACAATAGAGGCTCTTTCCAACATAGACTTGTAATAGGTGTCATAGGATACAAGTTTGTGTTGACAAGAGACTTTACCTGTGGGCATTTACTTATGAGTAATCATTCTGAAGAGCGATATATGTAATCTGGCGCTATGTAAAATCGTGGCCTGCAGTAATTCTTGTTTTATCGATTTTGTTTATGACAAGAGCCGCTCGCCTTCATCTAATCTATTGTGCCACCATGTTTTCTAAGGTCACTACTCCTGAAGAAGATATTTTTACAAATGTCGAAACCATGGTCAAGGGCTAACAAATCTTTATTTGCAAGTGGTTTGTTGATTTCTCACCCTGTTCAGATTTACACAGCTGCTGTTTCGGAGCCATGTTCAAGATTTCGAAAGTTTGTAAGCGTTTGGGTGCCGCCATGTTAAAAATAGGACGTGCATGCATATGACGCGCCTAGCCAGCTGTGGTGCACCACGGGCTGTAGACAACATTGATAAATCACAGCTGCGGGGGTATGTAACGGCAAATGCATATGCAGCTGTTGAGCCACTGAACCAAGAGGCTACAACAATGTCTTCTCAACGAGCGCTCAGCGAACACTGCTGCACATGGACCTCTTGCAGCAGGAACCTGGTTCGTGCACCCAAGGTGACTGCTGCTCATCGGCGACCACCGCTGTAATTTGCACCCCAGTACCACAGCTGAACGTCCTATGAGTGGCGACAGGTGGTCTCTTCCGGTGAATCACGTTTATGCTCCATTAGACTGATGGCCGTTGGCATGTACGGCCGTGCAACAATCGTCGGAAGGATCTACACCTGAGGAGGGAGCGTTATCGTCTGGGAAACATTTTAGTGGCATTCCCTGGTTGATCTCGTAATTCGGGAAGGCATAGTGGATGAACACATAAAGTCATCTATCCTTGGGGCTGTATCCGCCCTACATGCATTCTGTTTTTTCCCGGCACGATAGCATCTGCCAGCAGGACATCGTAACGTGTCACAAGCTCCCAGTGTACGTCCTTGGTCAGAAGAGAGCTCGGATCAGTTTACCGTAACCTCCTGGCCACCAGACACTTTTGATTTGAATCCAATCGATAATCAGTGGGACTACCTCGGTCGGGATGTTTGTAGCGTGGATCCTCAACCGCGAATCCTAGCTGGCCGTGGCAGTGGAGTCGCCATGGATCCGCGTCCCTATAGGTAGGTTCCAGAACCACCAGCCTCTCTTCCTGCAAGTCCCCGTTGCAAGTGGTGGTTACTGAGGATTTGACTGGTGATCACAATAATGTGACTGGAGCGCGTATATTGTGAATTACTCCTAACACGATGCGTAGATAATAACCTACGTCCTACTTTCCAACTGTGTTATTCACTGCATTATCTTCATCGGAATCAGAAAATCACATCTTCAGATACCTGTAAAGGTGATTCTGAGTGTCGGAGTAACAACTATCTCAATAAAATACAAAAGATAGCACCCTTGCATTCGACATGTACCAAGATCTCCAGGATCTACATTACCATTCGTAAGTAATGGGTACCTCGAACCCATTTCGACCACCAGTACAAAAAGAAAAGAAAAAAGAAAAAAATGTTGAGTAGTGCTACGATAATGCCTTCCTCATCAGTTCAGCTTTCTTGAGAGCGTTACAACTAACGGATTCTTGATTAATCGTAGTGTTCTTCGCAGGAGCGTGAATACTGTACTACTTAATATCGCGATAAATAACACAAATGAGGAGGTAATGTCTTGGACATAAAACATGAATTGGAAGCCGGAAATCAACGAAGAAGAGACAGTACAGTCATAAAATGAAACATGTAATCGTCATACTATCAATAATCGTCTTTCCAGAGATGTCCCATACAGTCGAGAAGGTGAGATGTGTAGTGAAAATGTCGTTTGAGAAAGGAAAAACGGTTGATGATCATACCAAGACCTAAATATAAGCCGGCCGAAGTGGCCGTGCGGTTCTAGGCGCTGCAATCTGGAACCGCGTGACCGCTACGGTCGCAGGTTCGAATCCTGCCTCGGGCATGGATGTGTGTGATGTCCTTAAGTTAGTTAGGTTTAACTAGTTCTAAGTTATAGGGGAGTAATGACCACAGAAGTTGAGTCCCATAGTGCTCAGAGTCATTTGAACCTAAATATAAGGCAATAATTTCATGATACATTTGGGATGGATTATCTTTACCGAAAGCTTAAGCGGGACATGAGAATTGGTGCTTGCAATGAAAATTTATGACCGAGCTGATTTACATTGTTAATGTACGATATTTTTTTCCAGTTACACGGACGAGCCGTTCTTACGCAATCAGTGTGCGAGTGTAACTTCGTCAGTGACTTTTACGATCCATATATGAATCACTACGCTCTTAAAATTCCACAAGGAACTTGCGTCCGTTATTTTCATGCGCAGGCCGGCGACGGCCCACGGAGCTGGTTAATGTGACGGCCCACAGAGGAGCTGTCCGCGCGCCCACACAGGGGGGCTAGGACGAGGTGAGAAAGAAGTCCCTCGTGGCGGCGGCCAGCATAAGAAATGAGCGCCTCGGCGCGCCCTCATCAGCATGAAACTCGCAGCCCTCTGCCACCACACAACGCAGACAAATGGGGCTGTGAGCAGCAGCGTGGTCTGCTTCTAACTCAAATGTGCCCCGCATGTACAACAGGGCGCCGGCGCTAATGTCATAAACATTTGACCAAGATGAAAATTTAAACACGGGTACCATTTCTCAACTTGAAGATATCGCTGATAAACTGCTTGCCACTACTGAAACATAATTCCATTTTCCACCTTGGCAGTGCAACGTCAGTATTCAGAGGTATGACAGAAACGATGATTCGAAGCATGGAAGTGTAGTAAACGTGAGCTCAAAATGCATTATCTTAAGAGCTATGAACACTTCTTCATTTTCAGTACTATGAAACAAATCTCTCCACAAGCCCTTTGCTTTCCATATTTTGGGTCTAGTACCGTCCAGAAAAATGGAAACCAGCTCTAGTAAAATTGGCTACGAAGTCTGTCGCGACGTATTTCTTGGATAAAAATCTCTCGGTGTACATGCCACGTCAATTCAGGATAAAACTTCAAGCTTTCGACCACTACCTCCATGGTCGTCGTCAGGGTTAAAACTGACTGTCGTAAACTAGCGAGGCTCCTATTTTATATGCAGAGGACGGCTTCTGATTGGCTGGAGTACGTCATAGCAACGGCGATATGGCGCGTAGTGAAGTGGTGCCCTCTACTTCCATAGATGTAGTTTCTATCCAGCGCTGCTTGCAGCGCAATCCCTTGAATCAGGAGGTAAAGGGGGGGGAAGTTATCCTCTGCGATTTTTCTTTATCCAGTGCAATCTCCCAGGTGTTGCTACGTGCATAGCCGTTGTCTCTGTTAAAGTTATTATCGCTAAGTCTAATTTCGACAGCTTCCTCTAGTGGAAATGCATACTTCAAGAGCTATCAGCACTTCTTCAGTAGAAGAGATGTTTCCCATTAGCGAAGAAGAACAAGTTTTTAAGGTATGCATATTAGAGCCCATGTTTCCTTCATATTTTCTGCTAGCTTGATCCTTAGTACCAGCTCACAATATATGGAAGTAAAGAGCATGTGGTGGAAGATATCTGTTTCACAGTATCAAAGACGAAGAAATGCTGATGGCTCAAAACTGTAAAACACTAAAGGGGGGGGGGGGGAATGTTACAATGCTACTAAACCATCGTAAAATTTTACTACTGAAATTTCATTTACACGAAATAATAATTTATAGGCTATGTATTAGGTAATAACAGTTATTAGAGCGCCAGTGCTAAGTTAGGTACCAAAGTAAGTACAAAATTTCCTGTTTTATACTATACTCCTGTCGTAAATGTTTCGGGTATTTAGTAATCTAGGGTAAAGACATGTATTTTGGAGCCCATTTCGGTATACTTGTGTTCGAATGATCGTTCTCGCCATTTCCTTAAACACTTACCAACTTCTGACACACCGTGTATAACTGATGTTGTAGTAAACACGAAATAAAGAAACATTTCATGTTCGTCAACAAAAGACATAACTAGACACTATGTTCCTGACACGTGACAATATGTTCGGGCAGTGTTGACATTTTTGCTATACATATTTGGATTGCTGTTTACCTTGGACTGGACAGTGTCAAATCAACTTCTTGAGTGCATTGTCTGTCTCAGATATCGCGAGCTTCCATGTTTGCATATATACGCCACTAAGGCGGCATTGTTCTTTTAATCGGTGGCGAGTAGGGAACGTTAGTCTCGTTCGAGTCAACGGTGGCAGTAGTTGTACAGAGTTGTACAGCGTGTTTCAAAGCTTTGCAGCGAACATCTAGCTGTAATAAAAATCGTGACATTGGGAACAACTTTTGTTCGGAACAATATATTCGCTGGCGCTTCCCGGGGACATTAGACTTTCTTTAGTACCAATACATGTACTCAGGAAGCGAAAGTACCGTACGGTGCTGGAAGCGACCCTGTACCACTGAAAGGGTACAGTACCGCCCGACATTTAAAATAGGTAAAACTTCTTCGTTATTCTTCTCAGAACAACATATTTTTTGTAATAATAACTCAATTTCACTTAATACACCGAAGCCGGATACCAGTGTATGACAATTTATTTATTTAATTGATCACATGTGCACTCCCACAAAATAAATCCCTACATCCAATTTCGTGAGATCTGCGAAACGAATGAATGTATGGTCGTCTGCTAACCACAGATAGTGAATGTGCAATATATGATCATCTTTGAGACGGTCCTTTGGTCACCTTTGGTGGAACCAAAGAGATGAAATTTACCTGAGCTATGAGCGCCTGAAATGTGGCTGGCCAATACGGTAGCATGGTGCTCCCCACCTTGGAAGAGGTGCGAGATCGGCCATGTTTCAGCACTCTTCCGCTGGATCTAGTGTTGGTAAGGCCTGTCTTAGGTGTGCTCCGTAAAGACAAAAGAGTGGAGACATGGTATGCATGTGAAATACTTAAGAGTAGTTTGGAATAATAATTTCTCTATTTCAGGAACTTTTGTGGGGAGAATTAAATGTCAGGCAGGTAATATTAAGGGGATGGTAGTAATCTTCGGAAGTGACCAACGGTCACAATGAAACCACGTGTAGCAATAAGTTGAAATACTTCCAAGTGCTTAAGTTAAGCTGAATTACTAGCGTGTGTACTATAAGTTGGAAATATTTAAGAAATGGCGTGTGCAGGACTTGAAAGTAGAGACGAGTACTTCCACGTGGTGAGTACTGTGTGAGTCTCAATCTGTGTATGAGTAAAAAGGATAAAGAGAAGTACTCGTCGACGGTATCAGTTGAGGACTCGCCTGTGTGTGATGAATATGTCCTTAATATTACTTTGCGTGTTATGTTTCCGTGTGACGTTTGATTCAAACTATAATCCTCTCAGAGAGAAGCAAGGTGAGTCAGCTGTCTATCCAGCAACGCCACTTGGCTTGCACTGCACAGGAAGACGTGCATATATCCTCCAGAGTTCATAGTAGGAAAGAAAAGTTACGAAGTGCGGCAGTGTCGTGTGAAACTGGGAAAGTGGGAAAGCTGAAAGTGATGTGATTATAACGTTGTGACTATTCTTTGTATTGTATGTTGCCAGTGTAATGTATTTCATGAAATTTAAGTATGTGTGGTTGGCATGGGAGAGTAACAAGATAGTTTCAGAGGCAGTGGGTTATGCATTTTCCTTTTTGTTCCACTCGGTCTGGAGAAAATTTTCGTGATGATGGGTGTGAGAGTCGAACTGTGAGATATAGCCAAAGATCCACCATCCTATCCAGAAAGTGCACTGTAGCGTTAAATGATTACGAGACCATAACATAGAGATTCACCAATGTAAAGCCATGCCCACTGGGCGGAATTTCTCATGTGTTATTGTTGTAGGTTATAGAATTTGTGTTTAGGTTATAGAATTTATCGGAATAAATAAGACAGTAAAAAGAAAAAGATTGGTGGCTTTTTCCTTCGACTAGTATGTTGTCATGATACCCAGGATTTATGATGTGTGCGCCATTCATATTCAGTGCGATGGCCACGTTTTGATCAAAGCCGTTAAATAAGAAAGAAAATGTGGTATTGCCAGTGCGTAGTGAACAGTCAGATTTGTGTAAATTACTAATAGTCAGACGTGAGTTTTCGTTTCCGTTGCGTAATATTCAAACAGGAGAACCACTTGTAACTTAATTGTGAGTACTAGAGTTCATGTTACTCGATAAATAAGAATGAGCCGACTCGCTTGGCAGACCACTCATCTCGCAGGCCTGACTGCTTGATGCCACAGTATAGCAAGGCATGTGGGTGCCTCTCACCACAACTAGTCATTTTATTTTCTGTTCCACTCGGAAACAGGAAACGTCTTATGTAGCATAACTCAATGTGTTGTGACACTGGCAAATGTTCATCAGAGACAAAGTAACGCCAGGTATGCCCCAGGGAAGTGTGACGGGACCGCAGTTGTTTTCTATATATGTACACCTAAATGTTTTGGCGGACAGAGTGAGCAGCAATCTACTACCCTTTGCCGAGGATGCTGTGGTGTACGGGAAATAGTCGTCTTTAAGTGACTCTAGCAGCATGCAGGATGACTCCGACAATATTTGCAAATGGCTTGATAAATGGCAGCTAGCTCTATATGTAAAAAGGAAACGCAAGTTAACGCAGGTAAGTAGGAAAACAAACCTAAAATGCTCGAATACAGGGGCAATAGGATGCTGCCTGACACAGTCACGCCGATTAAATACCTAGAGCGATATGCAATGGAACGAGAGTCTAAGGACTGTAGTACGGGAGGCGAATGGTGGACTTCGATTTATTGGAAGAAATTTAGAGAAGTGTGATTCATCTGTACAGGAGACCGCATAGAGGGCTCTAGAGTGACCCATCCTTGAGTACTGCTTGGCGTCTGCGCCAGATTAGATTAAAGGAAGACGTCAAAGCAATTCTGAGGCGAGCTGCTAGATTTTGTACTTGTAGGTTCAAAAACACGCAAGTATTACGGAGATGGGAATCCATGGAGGGGAGGTGACAATTCTTTCGAAGAATCGATTGAGAAAATTTAGAAATCTGGCATTTGGAAGTGACTGCTGCTGCTGCTGCTAAAGCACATTTCAAGTAAGGACAATGACTGTAAGAGGAATTAGTGCTCATATAGATGCATATAGAGAGTCGTGTTTCCCTTGCACGGGACGATGAGATTTCACCGAACCATCAGGGTCTACTATCAGTGTGTGCTGCATATTACCTACACAAGTAAACTCACAGGGAGATTTTTTTTTTAAAAAAATGAGTATTCCTCAGGAAAAACTAATTTTAGGAACGAATCAGGGACTTTCATTTTATCTGGATCTACATTCTTACATTATAGAGTGAGTGATGTACAGAACACAAGGCTCTCCACATCGCGTCCATTGACGCCATTGGCGGAACATGAAATGGGGTGGTTCGGGATCGATTGGCCCTTTTAGGGGATTTCAACCCCGTTTCATAGAGAGCAGATGATTCGATTTTAGGCTACACTCAAAGCTTATGCACCCAGAAAAGTGGCTATACCTATTGCACCTCAGGGGCGTACCTGATACAAAACAAGCCCGGCATTGCTGGGAAGAGACAGTGAACATTTTCTAACCAATAAAATGTTACCCACGATGTGATTTATCGCCCCTACACGGTTGATGCAAAGGCTTTAACTCATCCTGTATATTTAAATAACACACACTATGGGATCAAAAGTATCTGGACACCTGGCTGTAAATGATTTATAATTTCGTGGCGTCCTCCATCGATAATGCTGGAATTCAATGTGGTTTCGTCCCACCCTTAGCCTTGATGACAGCTTCCCATCTCGCAGGCATACGTTCAGTCAGGTGCTAGAAGTTTCCTTGGGGAATGGCAGCCCATTCTTCAAAGAGCGCTGCACTGAGGAGATATATCGATGTCGGTCGGTGAGGCCTAGCAAGAAGTCGGCGTTCCGAAACGTCACAAAGGTGTTAAACAGGATTCACGTCATAACTCTGTGCAGGCCAGTCCGTCACAGGGATGTTATTGTCGTGTAACCACTCCGCCACAGGCTGTGCTTTATGAACGGGTGCTCGATAGTGTTGAAAGATGAATCGCCATCCCCGAATTGCTCCTCAACAGAACACAAGGCACTCCACATCGCGTCCATTGACGCCGTTGGCGGAACGTGAAATGGGGTGGGTCGAGATCGATTGGCCCTACTAGGGCCACAACGCGGAACTGAATCCCGCTTCATACAGTCCCAATGGGGCACTGTTAAATGGGGCGTTCCCCAAGGGTCGGTGCTGGGGCCACTGCTGTTCCTTATTTATGTAAATGATATGCCTTCTAGTATTACAGGTGATTCAAAAATATTTCTGTTTGCTGATGACACCACCTTGGTAGTGAAGGATCTTGTGTGTAATATTGAAACATTATCAAATAATGTAGTTCATGAAGTAAGTTCGTGGCTTGTGGAAAATAATTTGATGCTAAATCACAGTAAGACTCAGTTTTTACAGTTTCTAACCCACAATTCAACAAGAACTGACATTTTAATCAGACAGAATGGGCATGTTATAAGCGAGACGGAACAGTTCAAGTTCCTAGGCGTACGGATAGATAGTAAGCTGTTGTGGAAAGCCCATGTTCAGGATCTTGTTCAGAAACTAAATGCCGCTTTATTTACCATTAGAACAGTATCTGAAATAAGTGACATTTCAACACGAAAAGTAGTATACTTCGCATATTTTCATACGCTTATGTCATATGGTATTATTTTTTGGGGTAATTCTTCTGATTCAAAAAGGGTATTTTTGGCTCAAAAACGGGCTGTTCGAGCTATGTATGGTGTAAGTTCGAAAACCTCTTGTCGACCCCTATTCAATAGTCTGGGAATTTTGACATTGCCCTCACAGTATGTATTTTCTTTAATGTCGTTTGTTGTTAGCAATATTAGCTTATTCCCAAGAGTTAGCAGCTTTCACTCAGTTAATACTAGGCAGAAATCAAATCTGCATGTGGAATGCACTTCCTTGACTCTTGTGCAGAAAGGAGTGCAGTATTCTGCTGCATCCATTTTCAATAAGCTACCACAAGAACTCAAAAATCTTAGCAGTAGCCCAAACACTTTTAAGTCTAAACTGAAGAGTTTCCTCATGGCTCACTCCTTCTATTCTGTCGAGGAGCTCCTGGAAGAGATAAAAAATTAAGCAAATTCCAGTGTTACATTCTTGATTTTCTTTATTTAAACTAACGACTTGTTTCATTTTATGTGTTTCTACAATCGTGTTATAATTTCATGTATTGACTCGTTCCATGACCATGGAGACTTCTCCTAAATGTGGTCCCACGGAACAATAAATAAATAAATAAATAAATAAATAAACAGAGCAGATGACATAGCACATGCACTAAGCAGAGTGGCTATACCTACTGCGCCTCAGGGGTGTAACTGATATAAAACAAGTCAGGCATTGCTGGGAAGAGAAAGTGAATATTTTCTATCCAACAAAATATGTGACCCATGATGTGATTTACCGCCCCTACACGGTTGATACAAAATCCTTGAACATCCTGTATATTAATTAACATACACTATGGGATCAAAAGCCATCCGACTCGTGGCTGAAAATGATTTACAAGTTCATGGCGCCCTCCATCGGTAATGCTGGAATTCAATGTGGTTTTGTCCCACACTTAGCCTTGATGACACCTTCCACTCTCTCAGGAATACGTTCAATCAGTTGCGGGAAGGTTTCTTGGGGAATGGCAGCCCATTCTTCTCGGAGCGCGGTACTGAGGAGAGGTATCAATGTCGGTCGGTGAGGCCTTACACGAAATATAGAATTTGGAATTCTTGAACGAATCTTGTTGGTGTAACAGATTCACATTGTGAACCAAGCAGAAACATATACATCGAAGACAGCGTCTCGGCCCCTGGCTGGAGAGGTCAGACATATGCAAAGAGAGTAGTTCTGCTGAGGGTCGAAAGGGACCGATAGGTTATAATTAATGGTATCATTCTTGTTTATCTGGATTGCTAGAATATATTTATTATGACCGGCCTAAAATGTAGGGTGTTGTTAAGTTATTGGCGATGGACAGCAGACGACTGAGCAGACCGCGGCACAACACCAAAATGGCGGGAACCACGGAAGCAGATCGTAGAAGAAAACAAGTTCACACCAGCACCATAGATATATAAATCGCCCTATGCCTTTTAGATCGTATAAAAATGATAATTTTACTGTTTTTTAATCCTGACAAGTACAGATTTTAGCTTTGACATCTACATATTTTAATTAAATATTTTTAATATAAAAAAGATCTACTGAAAACAGTATGTGCAAATGGAATGTAACAAATGTACCAGACGCCACCTGTCGGTAATAGTGTTATAATTAATATAAATGACGGGCACTCTGCCAGCCAATTTTATGTGACGTAGCATGTGAAAGTGGCTGGATTTCGACGGGTTACTCCTGTAACTGAAATATCAGGTACGTTCTGGTACATTTGATGTTGATTAGATAGGATGAAAAAGATTTGCTTTCGTGAAATAGTAAATTAGTATAATTATTTTTACAGATCTGAATATGGTTCTGAATGAACCGAAACCGGTCAAGACGGATTTTAAGTAACATTATAAAATCACTGATTGCTGTTTCCTATAAGACATTATGTCTGTTTTTGCAAAATATTGGAGATGCGCTGCGTCACACTGCTAATATTCCTGGAGAAGGCAGTAGCAGGAGACATAAATAAACAAACGCCGTCTGGATCACAACTTATTATCAACGACAGTCGGTTTCCATCTGCGGTGCAGATAATCTTCAGATCTATGTTGGAACAAAAAGACAACAACAGTACAATGATTTTACAAAGTGCAATTTGTCAATGTTGTTGAAACTAACATAAAAAACAAAGATGTGAAGTGGGAAAAAAATTTGTCGTGTAGTCATGTGACATGTGCGTAAGTCATAGCTGAGTATATTAAAACAGTGGAAAACAATCTCTCAGTTTATAATTCGATAAAGGAAATTAATAATATTTCAGACTTCGAGCATGAATGATGCGCTACACAATAGTATATTTTTTTAATTAAGAAGTCAGTGCAAAATTACCGGACATATGTGAAACTTTATTGAATTTGCTTTCATTCTAATGAATAAATATATCAATACTGAAGATTCTTATTCCAAGTTCAAAAAAGGAAAAAAGGGCGCTAGTTAGAAATAACCGTAACTACGTAAGAGAAATAAATTTTCCCATGAATGTTGCATTATACAATAGAAGAAAAAAAACACATGTAGTTAACTTAGTGAATGCAACTGTGCTTAGTATATTTCATTTTTTTACTTACATGCTTAAAGAAACAAAATGCCAGTGTAAAATTACTAAACACATCTGAGACTTTAAGATATTGCCTTCGTTTTAATGAACACGAGAAATACATGTAAGACTCTTACTCGTAGGTAAAATGTGTGTTTGTGTGTATGTGTGTGTGTGTGTGTGTGTGTGTGTGTGTGTGTGTGTGTGTGTGTGTGTGGGCGGGTGGGAGGGTGGGCGGGTGTGTGGGTGTGTGTGTGTGTGTGGAGAGGGAGGAGGGGAGGAGGGCAGAAAAGGACTCTGCTTCCGAAATAGCGATAACAGTGGTGAGGTAATATGTTTCAGGATGAAAGATACGTTACACAATACAAACATACTGAAGGCAAACTGTGTCCTAATTCTGTCTTTATGTTAATGATCAGCGGATCATTCATGCCTTAACTTACAAAAATAACGAGCGTAATTCGCCGAAGTGGCGTCAAATCGTAAGACTTGCACCCCGGCGAACGGTCTACCCGACGGGATGCCCTAGTCACACTACATTTACATTTAACGCATGTATGGTTATTTCGTAAGTAGGCTCATTTTCTTCTCCCTCTTCCTGTTTACCTTACAATAAGAAATATTTGTTTTGTAGGTAGACTCATGGCTTTCCCCGTCCAACTTTCTACCTTACAGTAAGTCTTCGATGCATTTCCATTCCTCTTCATTAAAGCTAAGGCAGTTACTTAAACCTCAGATATTTTCGATAATTTTTGCGCAGTTTTTTAATACATGTAAACAAGAACGAAAATACACAGCGCACAGTTATTGTCATTATATTATTCATATTTTATATACAATTGCGTAAAGCGTCACTGTTGCTGAAATGTGCTTGATTAATATGTCCTTTAAGTATCAGTTTTTATTATATTTAATATATATATATATATATATATATATATATATATATATATATATATATATATATCACACTGTTTTCAAAGTACTCACCTATGAGTTACGCTCAAGTCACGTGACTATACGAAAAAATTTTTATGCACCATATCTTTATTTTTTCTAATAGCTTCACACAACGTTGCCAAACTGCACTTTGGTACTGCCAGGTATATGTGAGTTCATGATATTTTTTTGGTTATTTCTGCTATCAGTCAGACAAGAGTACGCAACAGCACACTTCCACACCACGTGTGGCCGCTGTACGCAAGAGATCAGAGGGAATATTGTCCCCGCTGTTGGTCACGTGAGTGCAAAGCTGGTACAGAGAGCTAATGCAGAACGCTCACCCAGCCAGAGGCGGCGCGCGATGTGTGGAGGGAAGATGAGGTGCAGCAAGCTGACGTTCTTCTCTCGCTCCTTGTCCACCGCCAGGTTCGCCTCCTCGATGCTGCTCTTCAGCTTGTCCATGCGCCGGCGCAGTCCGTCCTGCAACACACACGCAACCATTTATGCTCTGTAGCATCGTGGCCAACAACCGACCAAAGCACTATCATATGCTTACGACGAGAAAAGAATTACAGTCCTAGCCATAATAAATAGTACACTTTATGCGTAAAGTATCATTTCTGGCCTCGTCCTGTTCTCTGTTGTGAATAACAGAGCCAGTTTATCTGGCAACGGATTCTGATGTGTGCATCCAGGAGATAATGCGCCGGTCCTTTTTAAGAGTAGTTGGAATGTACACTCCTGGAAATGGAAAAAAGAACACATTGACACCGGTGTGTCAGACCCACCATACTTGCTCCGGACACTGCGAGAGGGCTGTACAAGCAATGATCACACGCACGGCACAGTGGACACACCAGTAACCGCGGTGTTGGCCGTCGAATGGCGCTAGCTGCGCAGCATTTGTGCACCGCCGCCGTCAGTGTCAGCCAGTTTGCCGTGGCATACGGAGCTCCATCGCAGTCTTTAACACTGGTAGCATGCCGCGACAGCGTGGACGTGAACCGTATGTGCAGTTGACGGACTTTGAGTGAGGGCGTATAGTGGGCTTGCGGGAGGCCGGGTGGACGTACCGCCGAATTGCTCAACACGTGGGGCGTGAGGTCTCCACAGTACATCGATGTTGTCGCCAGTGGTCGGCGGAAGGTGCACGTGCCCGTCGACCTGGGACCGGACCGCAGCGACGCACGGATGCTCGCCAAGACCGTAGGATCCTACGCAGTGCCGTAGGGGACCGCACCGCCACTTCCCAGCAAATTAGGGACACTGTTGCTCCTGGGGTATCGGCGAGGACCATTCGCAACCGTCTCCATGAAGCTGGGCTACGGTCCCGCACACCGTTAGGCCGTCTTCCGCTCACGCCCCAACATCGTGCAGCGCGCCTCCAGTGGTGTCGCGACAGGCGTGAACGGAGGGACGAATGGAGACGTGTCGTCTTCAGCGATGAGAGTCGCTTCTGCCTTGGTGCCAATGATGGTCGTATGCGTGTTTGGCGCCGTGCAGGTGAGCGCCACAATCAGGACTGCATACGACCGAGGCGCACAGGGCCAACACCCGGCATCATGGTGTGGGGAGCGATCTCCTACACTGGCCGTACACCACTGGTGATCGTCGAGGGGACACTGAATAGTGCACGGTACATACAAACCGTCATCGAACCCATCGTTCTACCATTCCTAGACCGGCAAGGGAACTTGCTGTTCCAACAGGACAATGCACGTCCGCATGTATCCCGTGCCACCCAACGTGCTCTAGAAGGTGTAAGTCAACTACCCTGGCCAGCAAGATCTCCGGATCTGTCCCCCATTGAGTATGTTTGGGACTGGATGAAGCGTCGTCTCAAGCGGTCTGCACGTCCAGCACGAACGCTGGTCCAACTGAGGCGCCAGGTGGAAATGGCATGGCAAGCCGTTCCACAGGACTACATCCAGCATCTCTACGATCGTCTCCATGGGAGAATAGCAGCCTGCATTGCTGCGAAAGGTGGATATACACTGTACTAGTGCCGACATTGTGCATGCTCTGTTGCCTGTGTCTATGTGCCTGTGGTTCTGTCAGTGTGATCATGTGATGTATCTGACCCCAGGAATGTGTCAATAAAGTTTCCCCTTCCTGGGACAATGAATTCACGGTGTTCTTATTTCAATTTCCAGGAGTGTACTTTGTTGACATACTTAAATTTGGTTACTTGGCCTCGCTACTTTCAGAAACCATTGTAGCAATGGACTGAACTAAAATCGTTTCAGCATGTTGCTTGATAAATACCATTTATGAACAATTTGGTTAAAATTTTGTAAAATTTTTCTATTTTTCCAAAGTAATTCTAGTTACACTTGACAATATAATTTTTATTTTAGTTAATATACTCACTATATTTATATTGCGACTCCCTGAGCACTCGAATAATCTGTTCCAAGTGGCTGTCGAACTTTAGGGGATAATACTACTCCAAATGTAAATTTTCAGAAACAGTTTTCGAATTGACTAAAACTTACGTAATATATGTATTTTTTATATCAGTGAAAGACAGCCTGCACTATAGATCATATTAATCTCTTGATCATTTACACTGGCATCATTGTTTTCGACCTTGTAGACTTCTGAGGGCCCATTTCTGCTGCATACTGTGCTTTAATTACTCATGTAGGATTTGTGACAATTTTTATCCCTGCCGTACTGGTCAAAGCGAGGCAGTCGACCTTTATTTAGATTTATTTAATAGCATGACAGCGGTGAGGGTTAATCTTGGAGCGCCAATAAACGTTTCTGAGTAATGTTGCAGGGCTATATGTTTCACAATTGTCTCTTACGCCCCACATCGCAGACAGTGCGAATAGAACTTTGCGTGAACTACGGTTTCTCCGAGAGCCAGATATAAGGTGCGTTTCACATGAAGCGTTTCTCATGTAGTAAACAATAAAATACTAAAATATAGGTCACGTGCAATGAGCGATTGTGCAGTAAATAACAGTTAGTGATGTTTTGCTTACAATATGTCATTTTCTTGTACGGGACACGAAGTAATTGGTCCCTCCGGTATTCGGAAGATAGCTATCTGAAGTAAGTGAAAAAGTAGTTTACTCATTTTATTTAGTTACTGAGTATCCGGCGTTCCCCGGGTACGTATTTATTCCAGTCTTCATATCCTGCTTCCCCCTGTCTTTATCCATTTCCACCACACCCTTTGTCTGTCCTCCTTCTCCAGCTCCCATACTCTATCTCCGCCTCCCCCTCATCCAGTCCATCTCCTCCTCCTCCTAATCTGTCAATCTCCTCGTTCCCTCATATCTTCTGGATTGTGTGCTGTACAATGGTACAATTTCCCAAGTACACCCAGTTGTATAAGTGAAATCTGCTTGCAAAATGTGTCATGAGTACAATTGATACTAAAAACGTAGTAAATTAAAACATCATGCTTCATTTGGCAGTTTTACTGCTTCAGCAGCAAAAATGAAGTAAGCGACAAACTTTTTACTTTCATCATTTAGTGAGAGTCGTCAACGAGAAAAAGTATCGTTAATATTAGAAATTATGTGTAAAATGTTTGGGGGTAAAAAATATTTGCTGTATACAACATAAGAACATCCATACTTTGTTGATGCAGCAACAAACTGTACACATTATATCGAAACTTAACGACACTTTTTCCGACTGACAACCACCACAAAATTATGGAAGTAAAATCGTTTATCGATTAGAAATCTTTGCTGTTTATGCAATAAACCTGCCACATCATGCTTGATCTTGAAATCTATTACTTCCTTGCCACTAACTCTGTTATCAACACATTTCCCACATTGTATCCACATATGGATGGTAGGCAATGAAAGCCTCGTAACTGTATTTTGTTAAATTTTACAGATGAAGAAAAAACGATTTCTTAAAAAATATATATAATTATGCTGAATATGATGCTGCATGTATAGCTACATAGTGGGAGTCTATTTATTGACAGATTACAGAATTCATTGTACTTTGAAATCTCTCTTTGACAATGGATTTACTGGTTACTGGGTGCGGCTCCCCCTGTCGGATGTTCGAGTCCTCCCCTGCGCATGGGTGTTTGTGTTCTCCTTAGCTTAAGTTGCTTTAAGTTAGATTAAGTAGTGTATAAGTCTAGGGACTGAAGACCTCAGCAGTTTGGTCCCATGGAATCTTCCCACAAATTTCAAAAATTTTACTAGTTACTGGAATCAAGAAGTATTCGCAGACAGATGGAGATACGAGGCTTTCGTTGCGTACCATCGATATAACGCTGAATGTATCTCCAAAAATATATAATTGTACGAGACATAGTCCAGGAGATGTGATGTCAAATATCGAGATGCACGAAAAACTTCCACATCATGCAAGATGTTTTACAACAAACTCTATTGGCAAATAATTTCTCAGAAAGTATTCGCACACATAGCCCAATGTGCTTTCTTAAATATGGGCCTATTTTATGACGTGTAATCCAGGAGATAGGACATCGATTACTGAGATGCGCGAAAAGCTGAAGGCATAATATGTGACTTTCAATTTTTTGCTTCTTTACTACAAACATTTCTCGCAACACTTTGCTCAAGTGGCATTCACATACGCCGTTAAATTTTACACAGTTAAATTGCTGTACGACACATAGATAAAACACACAAGAGATAAGAATTCATAAAATCTGAGATGCGTGAAAAACTGCTGCACTATCGACGATGTGTTAATTTATCACTTCTTTACAAAGATCTCTATACGCAACACATTATGCAGACAGTAGCCACATATACCACTGGAAATAACTGCAAACTTCTGCCATTGCGGGACATATAGTTCAGGAAATATGACGTCATAAACATTGAGATGTATGAAAATGAAAGTACAGGGAAAAATTCACTTGTGATACGCGAAAAATATGAGTACATATACGTGTGAAATATGTTAAATATGTGTGAAACGTAGTTTAGATTTGCGTATGTGTGTAAAGCCACAGGTTTTAAGCTTATCCTAAACATCTGGAACAATTTCAATAAAATTTGATACACATGTTAGTTACAGTCCGAGTAAAAATACTGTGGGGGTTGAAACCATCAGCCTCCTATTGGTGTGTAGGTGTGTGAGTGTGAGTGGGGGGTGAAAATATGAAGAAATAAGAGGGGGAAAAGTGATGGACAGACAGAGAATGAGAAAGACGAGATGGACAAAGATATGGGGGAGGAGTTACACAGAGAGAGAGGAGGGTAAAATGGACAGAAAGAGAGGAGAGGAGGATATGGTAGAGAAAAGAAACAGGAGAACATGGACACAGATAGGGTAGGTGGAAGAGATGGGCAGGTAGAGGCAGGAGGAGGTGATAGAAAGAGAGAGGTTGAGGAGATGATTGAAAGATGGGGTGGGAGGAGGAAACGGGCCAATGATCAAGGGAAGAAGAGTGCATGACCAGACAGATGGTGGAGGAGTTGGTCAGAGAAAGTTAACAGTAGGAAACGGACACAGAGAGGAAGGAAGTGGAGCTGAACAACGTGAGGGGGAGAAAGAGATGGACAGGAAGAGGGGAACAAGGACTGGGCAGAGAGAGGGGTGGCGGGAATGTATGAAAAGAGAGGCAAAGGGGATAGGATGAAGAGAGGAGATGGACAGAGGAGAAAGGATGAACAAACAGAAGGGTGGAGCGAGAATATGGACCGACAGAAGGGGTACAAGCAGATGGACAGAGGGAGAAGGGTAGGGGGTAGCAGGAGATGGACAGAGACAGGGGAAGGGGAAGACTGACAGGTAGTTGAGGCTGGAGGAGTTGAATACAGATAGATGGTGTAGGACAGGCATAATGAGGCGTGCGGGGGGGGGGGGGAGATAGACGAGAATATAATTGCGTAGGCTTCCGCGGCCAGAGTCAGTCGACATACAAGTTTTCTGGGTATGGTACTGTGTCATAATGTAGAAAAATACTGCTGCTGAAGAAAAATCAACGTTACGTCCACGGTTGCAGCGGCCTTCTTCTGGGTCGATTGGTGCGTTCTAGCTATGCAGTGTCCTTTATGTTTTGTTGTTACTCTTCACTGCGCATGCCATTACGTCATAATTTTAATAAGGTAGTTAGTTTCATTGGCCACATAAGGAAGAAGGAGAGGGCACTTTATTTTTCCTAGGTTATGGCGGTGGAGGGAGAACGTAACCTCTGTTGTCTATTGGATCTTGTGTTATGTGCCATGATTGGTGGTCACCGTCGAATGAGAAGTTGGTTGCTCTTTACCAACCGCTGGACGTCGGCCGCACGGCGGCAGTTATTCGCCGATAGTGCTCGTGCTTAGTGTTGACAGTGCGGTCTTTTAGGCTCTGGTTGCTGGCAGCCAAGATGGGGCAAGTTTGAGTCCATCCTCCCTGTTCATGTTATTAGGGTGTTTAAGTATTTCGATGGCCTCTATGATTTTGCGTTTCGTCATAACTGGCTGCTTGGTCAACTCACAGGGCTTGCTGAATTTTATGTTCAAATGGCTCTGAGCACTATGGGACTCAACTGCTGAGGTCATAAGTCCCCTAGAACTTAGAACTACTTAAACCTAACTAACCTAAGGACAACACACACACCCATGCCCGAGGCAGGATTCGAACCTGCGACCGTAGCGGTCGCGCGGTTCCAGACTGTAGCGCCAGAACCGCTCGGCCACCAGCGGCCAGCAATGAATTTTATGTCTTTTCCGCAGTCTTGCTGATGTTCTGCCACTGCGGATTTGTTGTGTTGCCCTAGACAAATGTAGCGCTCGTGTTCTAGAGTGTGCGTTGCTATTGGCCTACCAGTCTCGCCGATGTATGCCTCTCCACATTCACATTTCACCTTGTAAACGCCTGCAGCGCGCTGTTGGCTTCAGTTCGTCTATTACTTGCTTATCTTTCTTACTTGTGTTCGTCGACGAGGCTGTGTGGATCGACTTATAGCTGTAGCCATTGGCTAGAAACGTTGTGCGTAGCCTTTTAAGCTCACGTGTGATGTTTTGAGCCTCATTTAGGCGCTGCGCACGGATTGCCAATGAATGGATGACAGAGTTCTTCTGTGCTAGGTGGTGGTAAGATTGGGCGTGCAGATACTTGTCTGTATGTGTAGGCTTGCGATATACTCTGTGCCCCAGTGTGACCTCCGTTATCCTGTATACTTCGACGTCTAGAAATGAAATTGCACCATTCTTTTCTACTTCGAGCGTGAACTGTATCTTCCCGTGCATATTGTTCGAATATTCGCGAAACGTGTGTAGCTCGGTTTCACCATGAGGGCATATGGCGAACATGTCGTCCACGCATCTGAACCAGCAACGTGGGCGTAAAGGAGCTGAACCAAAGGCCGTTGCTTCAAAGGCTTCCATGAAAATGTCGGCTGCCAGCGGAGATAGTGGAGACCCAATTGCTAAGCCGTCTCTCTGCTCATAGTATTTTCCTTCTCATTTGAAGTACGTTGAAGTCAGGCAGAACCCTACCAGGTGGCATTTCCCTGGCGGGACTTGCTCCTGGAGGATGCGGATGGTTTCATCAACTGGCACGTTCGTAAATAGTGACTTCACAACAAAGCTGACCATGATTTCCGTAGATAAAATTGTTTCTCCCTTTAGGCGTTCTACAAAAGTGCATCGAGATCTTCACATTAAAAAGTTCGTCTTTCCAACTAGACGTTTTAATTTGCATGCTAGATACTTCGCCAAATTGTAATTAGGCGAACTGATCCCATTCACTATTGGCCTCAAAGGGTAACTTTGCTTATGTATCGTTGGAACACCGTAAATTCTAGGAGAGACTGGTCCTCTGGGAACAAGACCCTTGGCTGTGTCAGCGTCAATTCTCGAGTCCTTAATCGCAGCCTGCGTCTTTCGAATTATCTTTGCCGTAGAGTCCGCCCGTAGTTCTTTGTACATGGGATCATTTAATAATTCTTTCATCCTGTCTTCGTACTGCAAGGAGTCTAAGATGACAGTAGCATTGCCTTTGTCTGCTGTTAATATCACAATTTCGTCGCTGCTTTTCAATTCCTTGATAGCTGCCCTTTCCTCTCGGCTAAGGTTGTGTTTCGGTGGCTTGACACGTAACAGAACTCGAACGGTTTCCTGTCAAATTTTCTCAGCTTCTATCGCGCTTGTGTGTTGGAATGCTGTTTCCCCGGATTCGACAATTTCTTCTGTGGGAATCGACTAAGGTGTGACGACAAAGTTAAGTCCTTCAGCTAGTGCTTCTATGACTGCGTTGCTGACGGGATGAGATGAAAGACTCGCTACTGTTCGCGATGTATCTAGTCGAGGTGTAGTGTTCCGTGTCGTCTTTGCTAGCTGCTCAAATTTCTTCTTCTGTCGAATGGCGGCTGTTTCACTCGTTGCATACGCTTGCAGGTGAGTGATTCTGTCGACGTTATTCCAGTCGGTAGGCGATAACGTAGATGTATTTGCGGCAACTGTTTGTTGTTCAAGTCAAGTTCTCTTCTCACCTGCAGAATACACTCCTTCAGCCAGCTTGAAACTTCCTGGCAGATTAAAACTGTGTGCCGGTCCCAGACTCGAACTCTTGCTCGCGAAAGACATTGGTCCTGAGTTCGAGTCTCGGTCCGGCGAACAGTTTTAATCTGCTAGGAAGTTTCATATCAGCGCACACTCCGCTGCAGAGTGAAAATCGCATTCTTGAAGCAGCCAACTTCACATTTGACGGTGACCACCAATAATGGCACGTAACACAAGAGCCAATAGACAACAGAGTTTACGTTCTCCCTCCACCGCAATAACCTATTAAAACAAAGTTCCCTCCCCTTCTTCCCTAAGTGACCAATGAAACTAACTTCCCTTTTAAATTTATTACGTAATGGCATACGCAGTGAACAGTAACAACTAAATATAAAGGACACTGCATAGCTAGAACGCACCTTACGACCCAGAAGAAGGCCGCTGCAACCGTGGCCGAAACGTTGGTTTTTCACCAGCAGCAGTAATTTTTTTACATTATGACGTCGTACCATACCCAGAAAACTTTTATGTCGAGATGAGAAGATGTACAGAGGAATTTGGAATGAGGAAATGGAGTAATAGAAGACTGAGGTAATTACACACCTGGGCAATACCCTGTGCTAATAACAATAAATGAAACACGAAACAAAGCATTCGAATAAATGTATTTCAGAGAAAACTTATCAGCTGCTCAAGTAATTATTGTACGGAACAGAAGTGAGCCAGAAGGAAACCTTTGATCTTGCCTTGGAACGCTTATTGTTTTTCACTTAATTTTTTCTTCAGAACTGATAGAGGCCTATTGAAAATAGATCGTGCGTTTTGTTCAATACTTAAGGAAAGTACTGCGTCTTCGCTTTTCCACCTAGTTTCACTGAACGAATGTTCCAGTTACTTCTCAATGAGTCATTATCGAAAGCAACAAAACCCCTGAGTGGAATATGTGTACGGGGACGGTTCAGTTCAAACTGCAAGATATCTAAAGAATAGCCTAATGAAGTTCGCGAACTGATACTGCTGATTAGTCTGACCGCCCGTTTGATAGCCGAGAGCCTGCCGTAGTGGCCGTGCGCTTCTAGGCGCTACAGTCTGGAGCCGAGCGACCGCTACGATCGCAGGTTCGAATCCTGCCTCGGGCATGGATGTGTGTGATGTCCTTAGGTTAGTTAGGTTTAATTAGTTCTAAGTTCTAGGCGACTGATGACCTCAGAAGTTAAGTCGCATAGTGCTCAGAGCCATTTGAACCATTTGAATTTGATAGCGGAGAATATTCTCGATGAGTACGTAGTCGCCAAAAATATAACACCATGCGAAAAGATACAGTAAAAGTAGACACAGTAAAGGACTCTTCGTGTTCCAGTGTCAAGAGACTGTGGTCGACTTCACTGCCCTATTAGCTACACCATTTATATTACGTTCCACGTGTTTCACAACAGCACTTGTATTATCTCTCCTGTTTCGTTTCAAATCACTGATTAATATCAAGAACAGATGCGGAACCATAACCTAATCCTTGCGAGTCTCCTCATTACATTGCAAAATGGTTCAAATGGCTCTGAGCGCTATGGGACTTAACTTCTGAGGTCATCAGTCCCCTAGAACTTAGAACTACTTAAACCTAACTAACCTAAGGACGTCACACACATCCATGCCCGAGGCAGGATTCGAACCTGCAACCGTAGCGGTTGCGCGGTTCCAGACTGCGGCGCCTAGAACCGCTCGGCCACTTCGGCCGGCCTTACATAGCACCAGACTGATTCAAATGTCTTCATTGTTTGAAGATATTGGTGGGCAGCCTTTTGTTTCTCTACTAACCAGATATCAAGACAACCATTGCTAAATTTTTCCGGTCCCATAATGTTCCTACACATGCGAAAATGTTTAGTGATCCTCTGCCAGAGTACTTTCCACTGGTAGCTCCGATATCTTGAATGTCCCCAGGATCTCTTATGTTTTCAGGTCTACAGGGTTGCCGATGTTCCGGTACGCTTTAGCAGCTCAGTGACGTAATACCTCGTTAGAGCTTTAACAAGCTGGTATACTGTATGACACACGTGCTGTAACAAGGGTGGGGGGGGGGGGCGTGAAACACTATTGCGAGGTGTTAACATGGGGTAGTAATTGATAAGGTGTGGCCGAACTTCATGTCATTAAAGAGCAACATGTAAACAAACAGTAGAATATTGACGCTAACAATACCAAGAGAGCAAATTTTGTACTTTTATGGTAAGAACTGAGCGGTTGGTGATTGTTTAAGATGAGATTGAGTAAAAAATAATCGTTAACGAAAGACACTTTGATCGGGGACCTGGTCAATTTTTGGGTGGCGTGATGAATGGAATTGGAATGGATACAGGATGTAAAGTACAGTCTTAGGCTCTAGCAGCTATCCAATCAATGGAATGGTAAGAATCTGAACAATAAGGATTAAAAGAGAGTGTCCGAAGGGCGGCATCAGCCCAACAGTTTCGATAAGAAACTTATAGAGGTAGGAATAACAATATTCTGGTGAGCAAGTTATTAAAGTTACGACCTAAATATTTCATTCTAAGACGTAACGCGTAAGGTATTAATAACACAGTTTTTTTACTGCTACCAATGGAGACATTCCGAACGGGTGGACAGTGAAACATATAAGCGATCAGGCTGGACTACAAACGGGATTGAAGCACCCGCAAGACGAATGGATAGAAAACAAAAGAAGTTGACTACAGGATTCATAAAGTAAGGAGACACCAAGGTGATGACCTAGTGGAACCGTAAATGGAATGTTCCGGAGCAGCGTAGGGTAACACCACGTAAATGTAAACCTGGTTAGGAACGGAGACTGGAAAGACATTCCTCCAGAAATCGAAACCAACATCTTAAGAACTGACAATCTAAATGAGTAGGAAGAGTTTTCAAAAATAAGTGAGCTGTCAAGCATCTCGTGCTTTCATTGTAAAGAATCCTTCAGGTAGGCTATACTGTAAATATATTGCCAAAGTACATACAGAGGAACCAGTCCTAGTTTAAGTACCTGAAATATCTAAAGCAGAATCCAAAACAGTACCACAATTACAATTACATCATATTCAACTGGCAAAGAAAAGTTTTCAGTAAAGCTTTGAATGACGCAAAAAAGAAATTACAAAATGCCGAAAGATTGATGCAGTAAAATGTATCCCAAAATACAGTTTAACGTATACGATACTCTCACTCACAACCATGCTAATTCTTGGGAGTACGAATGGGAACAGTATTTAAAAATCATGTCTTCGAACTAACTCGCATGAGATAGAGATGAAATTAGAAAGTATATCTTAGCGGCTAATGCAAAATGAAAACAGCTCTCGCGTCACAGGTGCCATGAAAGTTACATTTGTTTGTTGAAAAAATGTATCTGCAGTCTAGATTACATTAGTTTACAACCTTTCCCTTAAATACCATTGTACCATTTGAATAGATAGCCCCTGTTTTTTCAAGTGATGGAGATGGGAGGAGTTTCAAACAATTTAACCTTTTTTTAACTTTTTTTGTAGTACATACAGTTTCTTTATGTTGAGCGTCGTTTCACTGCTTCAAAGCTGCCAGTACAAACACCGATTTAGCGGAAAAGCGACTGTGTTAAACTTCACACGCTGCTGTTCTGGTATAGGGTGAGACCTCACCTTTCCCTTTTCGAAAATAAATGCGAAGCTCGCGTTTATTCAGTTTCTCTGGCGAACAAATATGCTTTCCGATAATCGACTCGAGAGTATAGTGAGAGAGATTAAATTTATATTCTTTTACTGATACTCGTTCATCTGCGTTCATCCTATACACCGCCGTTGAATGTTAAGTAAGTGATATTCTACCAAATATTGCACCTTCTTATTCTTTGTTATCGAAACTTATGGAAAACTACTATTTTTATTTTATTGTTATGCTGGTGAATTTCTCGGGATTACCACTTCCTCGTTAAGTGTATATTCGCAAGGTACCTGAAATTTTCTTTTCCTACCATCAATCCTTCTGACCTGTTGGTGCGGCCACCTCCCAGTGCCAGAGGTAGCGCTACTATACAGCATTCTCACTTCTTCCCCAACTTAGAAATTCCTCCATCTAATTAAAGCTGATGTTTCATATCACTAAACATTTTTTTGTGTAAGAAAACCCTATCCACCTATGCTGGACGGCTAGTCCTATCTAACTCAGTTATGCTTCTGATGTAATAGAATTCTTAACTTTTGTACTACTAGGCCGGGCACTGTGATCTTAAATTTGTCACTAATCTCGTCTCTGCTATTCCTCGTTACTTTGGGCTCCGTTTACTTTAATCTTAATATACAACCCCATGTTCGTGTTGGCTGTTTATTCCATTAGAGGCGATTTCTGAGAGTTAATCCAATTCTTGATATATTACTAAGAGAATATATACGTTGAGAATGTGGGTTTCGCAGGAGGCGTGGCAGAGATAAATACCTGCAGTCCGCGCTATCCTCTGTGTCCTCGGTGGCTCAGATGGATAGAGCGTCTGCCATGTAAGCAGGAGATCCCGGGTTCAAGTCCCGATCGGGGCACACATTTTCATCTGTCCCCGTTTACGTAAGTCCAATTCCTGTAAGCAGCTAAGGTTGTTCATTTCATTTCATTGTAATTCCAATTCTTGATGCCTTATTTCATTTCCATCACTTTGACGTAAGAGATGAACAGTAGCGACGAGAGATTGCACTTAATTCTTACGCCTTCTGAATCCGAGCACTCTCTTCGTATTCTATTCTCGTTCCCCTCTGTTGGTGCTTCTGTGTGTTGTATATTTAGCGTCTCTTCCCACAGCTGCCCACGCATCAGTAGAAGCGCGGTCGGTGGCAGCTTCTCACGGTTTGCGCGGCTTCCCACGTCTGAGGTTACAGTCCTCCCTCGGGCGTGTGCGTGTGTGTGTGTGTGTGTGTGTTGTTGTTGTTAGCGTAAGTTAGTTTCAGTTAGATTAAGTAGTGTGTAAGCTTAGTGACCGGTGACCTCAGCAGTTTCGTCCCGTAAGATCTTACCACAAATTTCCAAACACTTTCCCACAACTTACTCCTAATTATTTCACCATTCCGAGCTTCTTACACTATTTTACACTGCCGAATGCTATTTCTAGGTCGACAGATCCTACGAAAGTATGTTTTATTTTCCTTAAATCGTCTTCCGTTATTCAGCGCAACGTCAGAACGACGTCTCTGGCGTCATGAGTCACCTCAAGGTCAAATTTATCGTCACTTACAATAGTTTCAATTTTCTTTTCCAATCTTCTGTATCGTACCACGCCAGCAACTCAGATCAGATAAATCTCGTTACTCTCCGCTTTTACTGTTTACGGGATCGTTTACATCACGTCGTTTTACAATTCGATCACCTGTCTGCAGCCACATGGTTTCCACACACGTACGTGAACAATCATTTAAATATCAAACCTGGACATACCTGTCGGAAGAAATTTATCGACCGCTTCAATCCTAGATTTTAGAAATTCTGAAAGAATGTTATATATCCCTCCAGCCTTCATTGATCACATTTTTACTAGGACTGTAACACACGTTGTCTAATACTGTATGCCCCATGTCTTCTAAGTGCACTGCCATTTCACCTTTTATCAAATCATCAGATAATCGTCTCCTCTTTGAGACCTTCAGTGAATTCTTTCCGCCTATCTGCTCTCTACCCTGTTTTAATAATGCAAATATTTTTGTAAAGTTCGATGTCGTACTTCTTTCTTATCGAAAACTATTTTTGACGTTTCTATATGCTGTGCCGACAGTACAGCATACAATTTGTTGTAAGATGTACAGAGTTTCGGACAGTAACGAAATGGAAAATACCACTTTCGGCAAAAGTGATAAGTGCTTCTCACTTCTGGATCTGTTGAATACTCTCGTACTGGGTGACTACAACCTGGAGAATGATGATAAGGAATGATTTTGTTGCAAATAAACATCAAGCTAACATCAGTTACATTACACTTTCAAGTACTATGTGAAAAAAGTTTTTGTTTACACGACTTTTAGATATAAATACTAGAAAAATATATCTACCTGAAAAAGCAAAATTTTTCTCTGTGCACGTTTACGTGTGTGTGTCTTACTTACGGCGAAGCTTGAATAATTACATTTTCTTGAACTTGTTACAATAATTCACATTGATGTTTTTTAGAACACGGACAGTGTGTGTGTGTGTGTGTGTGTGTGTGTGTGTGTGTGTACACAACTGAGAGGCATATCGCTGTCTTACCCAAATATCTTTGAACATGACGCCAATATAGGTGAAACTTACGCAATGTCCTCCAAAACACTCCATATATTTGGATTTGGCACAAATTCAAGTACACTTGCGTTATATCATCAATACATTGAGATTCACTTCAATACCCACTAAAATATTACGCTGTGATTTGCTGCCACACTTTAATAGTACCTCATTTTAATACTACTTTGTGATTGGCTGGACGGGGCAGTGGAGAGTGGAAAGCGAAAGGTGCGGCCAAGCAGATAGTATGCTCTTGCTCCTTTCTCTGTATGCAGGAGATCCGAAGGTCATTCTCAATCGGTTCAACGATGACCCTGTTGATCGTTTCAGTGATCAAGGTGTTGTGGTGTGGGGAGGCATGTTTGTTGCATAGGCGTTTCTGACTTCCAAATCTCCTGAACATGATACATTCACCCGTCAACGTTATTGCGACACTGTCCTCATTCCATTCCGCCCTTGAATGCCACTTTGTGGATGACTATGCGGGACCCACATATACCAGGCGCACTTGGAGAAGCTCTTGGAATGAGAAGATACTCGCTGGGTAGACTGACCTGTCCACACCCTCGACTTAAATCTGATCGAGCTCCGTCTTGGATGCGGTGGTTAGACTTACTTCAGCAAGGTCCACAAACCAGCTCCGACCAGCCACCAGTTGTCAAATGAGCTGGTGGACGTATGAAATCGCCCTATCAGTAGAACTCCCTATCGACTCCGTGGCCAGAGTGGGAGCACTTTGCACAGCATTCATTGCTGTCCATGGTTATTGCAGACTCTATTTATAACGATGTCTTACCTTTTATAATGTCCAGCGGCAATCATGTATTGCGGTGACTTCGGTGTAATTATAGTACTTGAACAGCAGTGTCATTTCTGTTCGACGCATTGCGTATGTTTTTTCAGTTACCTTCTGTAGTACGTTGTAGCAGTTATTTCTGTGTACGATTCAAGTTTCATGGAGCTATGTCTCATGGCAGTGGCATGTAATTCAAAAGCTACCTTCGTTCTTAAGGTTTACATACATGTGTACGTACACACGAGGAATAATCAGAGAGGAATTCACAATACTCATTTTAGATAAAGAAACTTTCAGAATAAATGCTTATTTATTGAATAGTATACTGACGTAGGAGAACTGTATAAAACAAAGAAAGTAAGATTTGAAAATGATTGAATAACAACACTCTAACAACACAGGACATGCGATTATCCGTCCTGATGGAAGAGGAAGTAGAATTAATCATAACGCTAATAACTTACACAACAACGTGTCTTAACGCATCTATCATCCTGTTCCTTTCTCTTAACAATATTTTCCACTTATTTCTTTCCTGCTTTTTTGTGCAGAACCTCATTTTCTATATACCAGTCACCTGAATTTCAGTCCACCTCCTTAGCTGAGTTCAGTTACGCTTGGAGCGCTGAGCGGGAAGGTTCTGTTTATCTAACTTGCCGCAGCGTCGCTAGTGTGGAGCTATCCTCGCCAGTACCGTTCCGTTTGGCGAGTGAGTTGTAGCGCCCCCTCCCCCCCCCCCCCCAGTGCCTTATTGTTTCTTTGAATTCGTCTACTTGCGGCAGAGTCGGCCGCCCCGCTATGGCTACCATGGTTTCCGCGCGTACTCCACTAATAAATGCTGTGAGCTTTACTTTCTATAAAACAACGCGAAACGTGTTGCCAGGGTCTGTAGAAATCCACCGTTGGCTTGGGATACAATTCATTTTAAAGCTGATTTGTTCTACTCCGCTTATTTTGTCGCGGACTAGTACGTGCCTTAAGTGAAGTTGAAGGATTCCCTTCCACGTTGAATGATGGCTGTCGCGACATGATTCTCAAGTTTTGTTAAAGCATCGCGATAATTCCGTTAGTATGTACTCACTCGCATATGCTGAAATTGACAATACCATTGTTCGAGTGATCAACCTCCCGCCGGACGTAGATGACAAATTTATAAAGGACATATTCCTCAAAAGTCTCCTGGTCTGGATGGATTCCCAACAAATTTTACTTGATTTTTGGCCTGTGTTGGGTGCTACGTTTACGATCCGGAACGCCCTGAAATGTCTACCCCTGATAGCTTTTTGCCCAATTACTTTATCAAGCTTTGATTATAAGTCTGTGGCAAGGGCAGTTAACAATAGAATGCCGTCTCTGATGGGGACGATAGTTGCAAAACATCACAGCTGCGTGTACCTGGTGGCATATAGTCGAGTGTCGTGACAAAATTTCGGTCACTGCTGTAACGTCCAAATGTTGTGCCCTTGCTTTTCCAGACTTTGGTAAAGCATTTGACCGTGATACTCACGACTCTTTGCTTCGGATTATGGAGACTTTTGGCTTTACTATTGACATGCGGGAGTGCTCTCAAAACTCTTTGGGTGTTTCAGCTTCTGTGGTTGTTAATAGCGAACTGAAGTCCTCAATAAACAACCGTCGGGAAGTGCCTCAAGGAAGCCCGCTGACATTGACGTTTTAGTGTTGTCTCTGGGGCCTCTACTTCGGATTCAGGCATCCCAGCTGAAAGGCTGGACGCTTTCCGGAGAGGCTATAGCCGTTCGTGCACACGTAGCTGATGTGATGGTTCTACTCCGCAAGGACCTTTGTCGCAGACCTGGTGCACTACTTAATGAAGGTAAATGCTGTCTTCTTACTTTGCGACGTTTTCATGACGCTGCTGTTCCATGGGCTACTGCACTGGATCTGCATACGTCTCTTGGTATCATTATTGATCGTTGTCCACTGAAAATGGCGTCCTCAATTGGAAGTCTGTTACTGACAAAATTCAGGGACGCAACAATAGAACATGAAAGGCGTTTACTTACTCTACATAGTCTGAATACTGGAAACATTTGGCTTATGCAGAGCTTTTTACGTAGCCCAAGTTTTGAGAGGATGTTCTTGGCTGATATACGAAGGAAGACACAGATGCTGTATGTGCGACGCAAGTTTATCCGTTTCCCTCCATGATGGTGAAGGAACTACAATAGTTATCTGGTCGTGACTTGTGGAAGCGGCATATCTTTCGCTTACAGTACGACGTGCTGTCGAAGCCTCGTTCGTCTGAATTACATGATATGCTGAGTGAAAAGAGCAGTCTGACAAGTACAGAAAACGGGTTGAGCACAAATAGAAAAGTACCGTCTGCTTATTTCGGAGCCAGATCTTTCCTCCAGATGTGAAGAGCAGATTTATTATCAGAGGATATGCATTCCGTGTGGCTGCGAGGAAAACATAGAACTGGAATATCAATGAGATATTTTGAGGGAATAATATGTGGTAGGAGAGATATATAAACCTAAATCACCGATTCAGTATAGCAGCATCACTATAGAGACGTAGCGATTCAGAAAGTGGAGAAAAATTTCTTTATACCAGTTTTGGATCTTTCGCAACAGTAAATAATTTATTGAAAACTGACCTTGAAGATGTTCCTCTTGTAGATCCTAATACACCGTCGGACAGTTCGTTTATTCCCAGAACTAGCCATAGACATGGTAGGAAACGCATACTGTACTTCCTACCGCAGTCGAACGGTTGAGACAGACAACGCAGCAGGAACGCACTGGCAAGTTATGGTCGGTTCAAAAGGCGGTTGTCGCAGAGATGCGCATTATTATACAATGAAGTGACAAATATAGTGAGATACATCATATCGTGTCGGATATTCTTTGCCCAGAATGGATTCAACAAGTCGTTGGAACAGCAGAGCAGAAGAATTGAGCAGTAAATAATAGCCAAACAGTGGCCGGTGGAGGATGTTGTGCACGAACTGACGTCTCGACTATGTCCATAAATGTTCTGTGCGATTTACGTCGGATGAAGTGGATGACCAAATCATTGACTGAAATTCTCCAGAACGTTCTTCAAACGAATTAAGAACAATTATGGCTCAGTGATATGGCGTATTGTCATCCATAAGAATTTAAACGTTGCTTAAGAACGTGATGGCAATGAAAGGCTGTAAGTAGTCTCCAAGTACACAAAGATTTCCAGTGAATGAATGGTTAGTAGAACCAGAGGACCCAGGTCATTCCATGTAAACACACCCTCCACCATTCTGGTTGTGGTGTCACTGCCAGACACCACACTTGCTAGGTGGTAGCCTTTAATTCGGCCGCGGTCCGTTAGTATACGTCGGACCCGCGTGTCGCCACTGTCAGTGATTGCAGACCGAGCGCCACCACACGGCAGGTCTAGAGAGACTTACTAGCACACGCCCCAGTTGTACAGCCGACTTTGCTAGGAAAGGTTCACTGACAAATACGCTCTCATTTGCCGAGACGATAGTTAGCATAGCCTTCAGCTACGTCATTTGCTACGACCTAGCAAGGCGCCATTATCAATAGATATTTATCTTGTGATGCCTGTACCGTCAGACCGATGTACACCACTTACGGATTAAAGTTAAGTATTACATTAACTACGTACTTTATTTGTTACTAAAAATTCCCTTAACTGTTCCAGACCTCACGCCAGTCTACGTGAGCTTAACGCGTGCCTTTCGGATTCCTCTCATAGTGACTTGGCTGTCTTGCCAAGTCACAACAGTGGTGACACCACCACCTTGCGCGGTGCCTTGTTGACAGCTTTGATCCAAGTCTTAGTTGGGTCTACTCACCAATCAAACCCCACCATCAACTGAAATCGGCACTAATTTGCACAGGCCACGATTTTACAGTCGTATAGGGTGGGTCCACCGATATGTTCACCAGCCCAGAAGATGTGCCCCAGGCGATGTCGTGCAATTAGCAACGGCACTCGCGTCGGTCGTCTGCTGCCATGGCCTATTAACGTCAAAAATGGTTGAAATGGCTGTGAGCACTATGGGACTTAACATCGGAGGTCATCAGTCCCATAGAACTTAGAACTACATAAACCTAACTAACCTAAGGACATCACACACATCCATGCCCGAGGCAGGATTGGAACCTGCGACCGTAACAGTCACGCAGCGCCTAGAACCACTCGGCCACCGCAGCCGGCGCCGCACTGTCCAAACAGATATGTACGTCGTACGTCCGACATTGACTACGCCTATTATTTCACGCAACACTGCTTTTCTGTTAGCACAGGCCTCTCTACGCAAACACCCCTAATTTTGATTGCAAAAGCCAAGGCCGTCAGCCATTCCGTTGTCTGTGTTCCGGTTTTACCACTGTACATGTTTCCCTACCATACAATGCAGTGTTCCAAATTTACATATCCAGAAATTTCATCCTCAAATTGAACCCTATTTCAACGGCATGAAGATGCGGAAGGCACTGGAAACCACAGCATGAAAGACACATAACGTGTACCCACAGCCCTTATTGAATTCGATTATGATTATTTTTTCTTGTTATTTGTTTAATTTTCTCTGTTTGTGAGGGTGCTTTAGTTCTTTCCATTATTGGTTCAATGATCTGGTCTCATGGTAATAATTTTTTTAAATTCTCTCGGCTTATCTTTACGTCAAAGCATTTATGTGGCCTGTAATTGAAAAAAGTCTCTTGATTATGTCTTCATTGGCAGCAGACTCCGGAATAGTCCCGTATTCGGATCTCCGCACGGTTACTGCCAAGGGGTAGCTGACCATGACAAAAAGATTCATTAACCAACGAATGGATAACGTTTTACCAGTCGGGGCCTGGCATTTCAGAAGCTCTAAAGTGGTAGGGAAGATAGAAAATCAGCAAAGGGAAATGCAAAAACTCACTCTAGATATACTAGGGGTCAGTGAAGCGAAATGGAAGGATGGCTAGGAGTTATGGTCGAATGAGTATAGGACAATATCAGTAGCAGCAGAAAAGTGATATAATGGGAAGAAGATTCGTTATGAATAGGCAGGTAAAACAGAGAGTGAGTTACTATGAACAGTTCAGTGATGGGATTTCTCTGATCAGAACGGACAGCAAACCAACCCCGACAGTGATAGTACAGGTATACAATCCGACGCCACAGGCTGAAGATGAAGAAATAGTAAAACTCTATGAGGATACTGAAAAGGTGATGCAGTACGTAAAGGGAGATGAAAATTTAATAATCGTGGGGGACTGTAATACAGTTGTAGTGGAAGGAGTAGAAGAATAAGTTACAGGAGAATATGTGTTTGGGACAAGGAGTGAGACAGGAGGAAGTGCAATTGAGTTTTGCAATAAATTTTAGCTAGTAATAACAAATACTCCGTTCAAGAAGAACAAGAGGAGAAGGTATACTTGGAAAAGGCCGGATTAAACGGGGAGACTTGCGTAGATTACATCAAGGACAGACAGAGACTCCGAAATCAGATACTGTATTGTAAGGTTTAGCCAGGATAGTAGTGATGAAGAGCAGATTGAAGTTTAAGAGATTAGTCAGGAAGAATCAATATGCAAAGATGTTTTATACATAGGTACTAAGTAATGATGAGACACGCTTAAACTTCTCAAAGGCTGTAGGTACAGCAATGAGGAATAACTCAGTAGGCAGTATAGCTGAAGGGGAATGGACATGTCTAAAAAGGGTAATCACAGAAACTGGAAAGAGAAACACAGGTACAAAGAAGGTAGCTGCGTAGAAACCATGGGTAGCAGAAGAAATAGTTCAGTTGATCGTTGAAAGACGGAAATACAAGATTGTTTATGAAACATCAGAAAGACAAGTCGCTGAGGAATGAAATAAATAGGAAGTGCTGAGAAGTTAAAACGAAATGGGTGCATGAGAAACGCGAAGAAATCGAAAAAGAAATTACTGTCGGGAGGACTGTCCCATCATATAGGAAGGCCAGAACGACCTTCAGTGAAATTAAAAGCAAGGGTTGTGACACTAGGAGTGCAACAGTAATTTTACTGTTAAATGCAGAGGAGAGAGCTAAAAGGTGGCAATAGTATATTAAAAACCTCAATCAGGGAAAAGGTTTGTCTCATGTGATAAAAGAAGAAACAGAAGACGATTTAGAAGAGATAGAGGCTCTAGTATTTGAATCAGAATTTAAGAGAGCTTTGGAGGACTTCAGATCAAATAAGAGAGAAGGGGTAGATAACATTCCATCAGATTTTCTAAAATCATTGGTGTGTTGACTGTATGAGTTGGGGACATTTCATCTGACTTTTGGAAAAATATCATCCACATAATTCCAAAGACTGCAAGAGCTGACAAGTGAGAGAATCGTCGTACAATCAGATTAACAACTCACGCATCCATGCTGCTTTCAAGAATAATATACAGAAAAATGGAAAAGAAAATTGAAGATGTATTAAATGACGATGAGTTTGGCTTCAGGAAACGTATGGGCACCAGAGGGGCAATTCTGACGTTGCGGCTGATACTGGAGGCAGGACTAAAGAAAAATCAAGATATGTTCATACCCTTTGTCGACGTAGAAAAATCGTTCGACTATGTAAAATGGTGCAAGATATTCAAAATAGTGAGAAAAATTGGGAAACCTTTAGGGAGAGATGGGAAATACACAATATGCAAAGAGCCAAGAGGGATTAATAAGAGTGGACGACCAAGAACGAAGTGCTCGGATTAAAAAGGGTGTAAGAAAGGGATGTAATCTTTCCCCCGACTCTTCAGCCTGTACATCGAAGAAGCGATGATGGATATAAGAGAACGGTTCAGGAGTGGAATTAAAATTCGTCTATTTATGGTGAAAGGATATCAATGATGAGAATCACTGTGAAGTTGCTATTCTGAGTGAAAGTGAAGAAGAATTATGTGATATGCTGAATGGAATGAAAGTCTGATGAGTACTGAATATGGATTGAGAGTAAATCGAAGAAAAACGAATGTAATGAGAAGTAGCGGAAACGAGAAAAGCGAGAAACGTAACATCATGATTGATAGTCACTAAATAGATCAAGTTAAAAAATTCTGCTACCTAGGCAGCAAAATAACCAATGACGGTCGGAGAAGAACGACATTAGAAGCAAACTATGACTGGCAAAAGTGCATTCCAGGACAAGAAAAGTATAGTACTATGTAACATAGGCCTTTATTTGGGGAAGAAATTTCTAAGAATGTAGGTTTGGAGAGCAGCATTGTATGGTAGTGAAACAGATGAGAATCAAACCATTTGAGATGGTGCTATAGGCGAATGTTGAAACTTAGGAGGTTTGATAAGGTAAGGATTGATGAGGTTCTCCACAGAATCGGAGAGGAGAAGAATATATGGAAAACGCTGACAGGTTGATAGTTCAAAATGGTTCAAATGGCTCTGAGCACTATGGGACTTAACATCTATGGTCATCAGTCCCCTAGAACTTAGAACTACTTAAACCTAACTAATCTAAGGACATCACACAACACCCAGTCATCACGAGGCAGAGAAAATCTCTGACCCCGCCGGGAATCGAACCAGGGTACCCGGGCGTGGGAATCGAGAACGCTACCGCACTACCACGAGCTGCGGACACAATAGTTCATCTGTTAGGACTTCAGGGAATGACTTCTGTGATAATAGAGAGAGCTGTAGAGTGCAAAAACTGTAGAGGAAGAGAGATTGCAATACCTCGAGGAAATAACTGAGGACATAGGCAGCAAGTGCTACTCTGAGAGCAAGAGTTTGGCACGGTAGAGGAATTCCAGGCGGGTCACTTCAAACCAGTCAGAAGACTGCACTGATGACTCAAACAAAAAAAGAAATAGTGTTCTTTTGGCCAGGAATGCCCTTTGAGCCAGTGCTACTCTGCTTTTGATGTCCTCCCTTCACCGACTGTCACGGGTTATTTGGCTTCCTAGTTAGCAGAATGCCGTAACTTCATCCACTTCATGCCCATCAATCCTGATGTTAACTTTCTCGCTTTTCTCATTTCTGCTACTTGTCATTTCTTTCGTCGTTGTTCTATTTTGCTCAACCCATTTTCTGTACCCGTTAGACTGCTCATTCCACTCAGCATATCACGTAATTCTTCTTCACTCTCAATGAGGATAGCAATCTCATCAGCAAATCTTATCATTGAAATCTTTCATCTTTAATTTGAAATCCACTCTTCAACCTTCCTTTTATTTACTTCATTGTTTCTTCGACGTAAAGACTGAACAGTAGCGACTAAAGACCGTGTCCCTTTTACAAACTTTTTAATTAGGGCGGTCCGTCCTTGGTCTTCCACTCTCTTCGCTCTTGTAAATATTATGTACACCAGTGTATACCCATTGCGTATCCCTATTTGCCTCAGGATTTCGAACATTTTGTACCATTATACACTGTCGACAGTTTTTTCAAGGTTGACTAATCCTATGAAGGTGTTCTGATTTTCCTTTTGTTTTGCTTCACTTATGGACCAGAACGTCAGAATTATTTTTCTTGTGCGTTTACCTTCTCTGAAATCTAGTACGCATTGTCGTAATTGTTTCTCTTGAGACTTTACCTTTTCAGAAGTCAAACTGCTCGCATCTAACATGATCCATAATTCTCGCATTTGTCACTTCTTGCAGTATTCGGAATTGTGTGGATGAAGTTTTCCGAAAGTATCGCCAGACACATACGTTCTACTCACCAACGTGAATAGTCATTTTGTTGTCGCTTCCCCAAATGATTTTAGTAATTCCGATAGAGTATTATCTATAACTTCTGCCTTATTTGATTACAATTTTTCCGAAACTCTTTTTAAATCTGATTCTAATACTGGATCCCTATCTCTTCCGAATCGACTCCTATTTCGTCTTCTATTACATCAGCCAATTTTAACGCAACGCGGGCCTAGGAAAACTAGGGCCCACGGCTCAGGCAGCCTCCTCAGCGGCTAAGTCCCGTTCAGGGTCACCCGCCTAGCGAGCAACCAAGAGCGGCACTGCCACCAAAACAAAAGTGAATATATTTTTTGAAAAAAAAAAGAAAACGGAGCGAGATAAGGATCAGAGATAAGGAAAGGGCAGCACACACTTTATTGTCTATAATACAGCATACAGTCACCGTTGATCTTGATTTTACAATTGCCATTGCCAACTTTCGCCCACAAAAGCAGGTACTCATCAGCATTTAACTTCTTCTTTCTTCTAGTAGACAATACACATGGCATGCTTGGAACAAGAGTACCATAAGGAACTTTAGCCAAAAGACCAGTTGTTTCAGAAATACTCCAAGTGTTCCATGCCAAAATATTAGCATCTGGAAAAGCTTCAAGGCCACCATAATCAGCGTGGTTGCCCCAAACAACAGCCAAGGTCAGCCATGTCGAACCACCAAACACAGCCTGTACATCAGACGTAAAGTTCAGGTGCAAACCACGAAAAACATTCGGGCCTCCGATCAACTGCTGTTTGGAAAACCAGTTGTTTCAGAAATACTCAAAGTATCCCTGAAACAACTGGTTCCATTCACAGAGTTCTTCAATTTACTCTTTCCATCTATTCCCTCTCTTTCGTGCATTTCACAGTGGAATTCGCGTTCCGCTCTTAATGTTAGCACCCTTGCTTTTGACTTCACCGAAGATAGTTTTGACTTATATATATATGCTGAGCAAGTCCTTCCGACAATCGTTTCTTCTTCGATTTCTTAACGTTCACCATGCAGCCATTTCGTCTTAGTTCACCTGCAATTCTTATTTATGTCATACTCCAGTGACTTGTATTTCTTTAATCCTGAATATTTTTGTAATTTCTTCTTACACCTATCAAGTGAAATATTTCTTCTGTTAAAATGGTGCTTCGCAGTTACAGTTTATATTTATCCTTCTTCAGTCTGTCTTGAAAGATAAGTCCTAGTATTAAACTGCCTCGCGTTTTCATATGTTTCTCCCGAACCCAAACTGATGTTCAAACAAATATCTGTTAACTAATAGTCAGATTATTTATTTTCCTTAATTGTAGCAAAAGCTCTGAATCTTGGACTCCAAGGAAAGTTATCACTAAGTTATATGTGTTAGCATGTGTTAGAGATGTTGTTAAAGGGTAAGGTAAAAGATGAGCTCACATAAATAGAAAAGAAGGAATAATAGAAGATGAATCAAAAGACACTAGCAGCAGACAAAAATGAAAACCACACTGATTAAGTATCCATTTTGAGACAATAGGTTGTTAATGAGGTTCACCGAAAAACAGATTTTTGGGCAAAAATCATGGGACTTTCAAAGAGCATTAATTATTCAGGATACAGTTAACGTAATGAACTACCAAAACTACAGCCACATGACACATTTGGCAGGAAATGAAGAATTGCTGCTTTAACAAGGCGTACCTGTAGTGTATGATGATATCTGTCTATATACAAACCCTTATTGTTTGAGTAAAATTTAAACCAACGCCAGCAGCAGAGAAAATAGCGACAAATGAATCGAAAACAATGTATACGCTTGCCAACCGCTTTGGACGCTGCAGCAGCGGTATAAAATCATTAAGAGATATTTATTCGCGGGCGTTCTCATTTGAATTTGTAACATAAACATTGCAATCCAAATGTATTTATTGTACCACAGATTTCATTGGCCGGAAATTCATATTGCAGTTAACGATAAAATCCGGTAAGTTTAGAACCTCCACTCCATGTTAAACCATTACAGTTCGTACATAAATGATCATTATTTGGGCGCAGAGCTGCAAACGTGAAAGAGTGTAACTTATTATTCCTCATTTGATTTTTTATGTTTCTTTTTTTTTTTTTTACAGCTGACTGCTTTGAAAACTGGCTCTCATTACTTAATTATCTTACCATCAATAGAGCGTTTATTGAACAGACGAACAGTTCGCCAGAAGGAGAAAAGGAAAGAATTTAATGAAGACATCAAAATTTGATAATTTTTTTTAAGTTCGAGGATCGTTCAATAAAGTAATACAACACTTTTTTTTGAAAGTAGCTTTACTCGGATTCGAATACAACATATTATTACCCACTCTTTTGGCTACAAAATCTATTTTAGAACATAATCTCCGTTCATTGCAACGATCTTTCGCTATCTTACTGGTCGACGTCGAACCTAAAGTCTTGCTGCCTCAGTAACCACCCCATCATTCACATACTGCTTCCTACGGAGTGCACCTTTCACTGATGTAAGCTGATGGAAGGTGCGAAATACGGGCTGTAGGGTGAAGGAAGAAGAACAATCGAATTAAATTTTCGTGACATCCTCTCAGGGGTGCAGACTTTCGTGAGGCCTTGCAATGTCATGGAAAAGGAAAATTTCGTTTGCATTTTTGTGGCGACGAACATGCTGAAGTCGTTTCTTCAACTTCTTGAGAGTAGCACAATATGCTTCAGAGTTTATCGTTGCACCAAGAGGGAGGAATGAAACAGCATGACGTCTTCAGAGTCCCAGAAAACCTTTTCTATAACTCAACCGGCTGAGGGTGCGGGTTTGAGGCTTTTCTTCAGAGGAGAGGTGGTGTGGCACCATTCCATGGATTGCCATTTTGCTTCTGGTTTGAAGTGATTAACCCATGTTTCATCGTCAGTGACTATTGTCTACGAAAAATCTCACCCATCAGCCTCGTAGCGCGGAAGTAATTCCGAACAGATAGTCCTTCGTTGCTCTTTGTGGTCTTCTGCTAAGTGGATTGGAACCCAACAGGTACACACCTTCGAATATCCCAACTGGTGGATGTGTGTGTGAGCACTACAAACAGAGACGTCCACTTCAGCAGCGAGATGCTTCATTGTGATCCGTTGATCACCTGAAATAAGAGTGTCCGCACGTTTCCACATGGCAAGAGTCACAGCTGTTTGCGGATGGCCGCACATAGGAGATCGGTCACGTTTGCGCGACCTTGTTGCGATGACGACAGACGCCGCACCCGACGATTCACCATGCTTTTGTTCACTGTCAGGCCTCTGTAGACGACTACAAGCGTATGTGATTGTCTGCGATGCTCTCGTTTTCTGCCAAAACAAAATGTCAACCTTCTGCTTGGTACGCACCTCCGTTACAAACGTCTTTCTGAAGGCGCCGCCACATATCGGATTTTCATGAAACTATAGGGGCTGGAGCGGTAACATTCTGCAATTTTCCACGCAAAATTCCAAATTTTTTCAACCAAAATTGGCCAAGAAAATAAATTGGACAGCATTACTTGTTGAACGTATGTAGTAACACTTGCAGCTAATTCAACTATTTATGCTTAAGAAGGTAGCATCCATTTATTTAAATAGCCTAATTAATAGTATCAAAACGGCAAATCGTTCGGGGACGGTATCAGGACATCTTTAGAGATCTGTCTCACTGATTTCGATTACTTTCTGGAGAATTAGTCCGGCGTACACAGTATTGACGTCTCTAATATAGTCGTTCGCAGTTTGCAGTATCTTTCTTTACATATGAGAAACCTTTCTGAACGTTAGGTAGATAACAATCATAGCAAAAACATATTTTCGACATAAATGTTACTCAACACAATCATTAACGGCGTTATGTAACCTCTATGTTTTTACAGCTAATTTTTGTTTCTAGTAGAGAATCATCATTTTCCTTGAATGACGATCGACCATGTGACGATGCTAATCGTTATACGGAAAAAATATTTGTTTTAAAAACAATATTGTGATCATTTTAGAGGAATTAATTTTCCGTTTTACGTTTAAAAGTAATAACTTTTGTAAATTTAATAAAATGAATGTGAGAGTGAGTGGAGAATTCTGTTTGCAACAGATTTTCCACAATGAATCAATTATTTTGCGCATAAATACGTCTTTCATAATATAAATTTAAGGTTTTCGCAAATAATGAGGTTCGAGTATATTTGCTGAGCGTGTTGCTAGTGCAATACATTGGCCGTGGTTTCTAAGGAATATAATTTAATTTATGTTCCTCAATTATGTTATGTTGAAACACAACCGGCCGCTGTGGAAGAGCGGTTCTAGGCGCTTCACTCCGGAACCTCGCTGCTGCTACGGTCACAGGTTCGAATCCTGCCTCGGGCGTGGGTGTGTGTGATGTCCTTAGGTTAGTTAGGTTTAAGTAGTTCTAAGTCTCGGGGACTGATGACCTCAGATGTTCAGTCCCATAGTGCTTAGAGCCTTTTGATGAAACACAGATTTGCTAACGTAAGTCCTGTTCCAGTTTGCTGTTTCCAGTAAAGGAAGATGGAACTGAAGTATAGTGGGGAGGACTGCTTCACTTTTCATTATTGCCTGTGCCTCTCTTTAAATATTTGGTGAACTGTAATGGAAGTGTGTATCATGCCGCTAAGATTGACCTCCATTTCGACGCATATTACTTCCTGTGCCTTTCTACATTAACTCTTGTTCCTTTTGGAACGTAGTTCATGGCTGCCACTTCTAATGATTGTCCTGGAATCCTTACAAAATGCTGATATTGTCTTCTGGTCCTATATTTATTTCCCTCAGATGTGGCTCTACACTAACGTCTTTTCATATGTGAATGGTTCTCTCTCTATCTAGCTCAGTCAATACCAGTGTTACTGCCAAAACTTTCACATTCGCCACATGAAGTCGTTCTTGTCTGTTCCTCTTCCTTCTTTAAGTTCGATACCACACATATGACCGAAAAGTGCAATTGTTTTACAAAATTTCATGTTCTTGTCGCTACGTGTATATTATTTTTTAAATAACTTACGCTGACTGAAGAGCGTTTGCGAAGGTATCAAGCATATAAGCATACAACCCAATTTTATAGAGAACTAGCTGAATTTACGAAATGGCACGAGTATTTGCTTTTTTGGTCTATGTTTACATATTCAATTAAAATGTTGGGGCTTGAAACGTTACTTTCTGACGTACAGCCAAATTCAAAAACACAAGTCAGCATTCGCAAATAAATTCACTTAAATTAACATCTGATAATTATTTACTTGGCAGAACAAAAATCGTGACAAAAAAGCAATCATGTTTCAAAAGAAATTAAAAACATTTGTGAGAATCTACGGGGATAAAGCATTCTGCTGATCGAATTGCTATTCAAATGGCGTTCATTCGTATTTTTCATAACTTTTAAATTAACTCCAAGAGCCACAACAATGGCACCTAAACACTCCACACGTATGTGTATTATGAGCTGCCTAAAACTGAACCAGCTCATCAGAAGTACCCATACACTATATAATGGATTTACACAGGGTAGCGAACGAAAAACCAGCACGGAGTACTAGACTGCTGATCGCCGCCTGCCAACCCTCATCTCTTGTTACGAAGCTGCTTCGACTACGTTTCTTATTGTCAGTGCGAAAACCAATACGACTTGGTTGAGAAGTGTGAAGGAAACTACTGAGCTAGATGTATCCTCTTCTAGAAATAAGACTAATAGTGGAGGCGTACTTGTATACCGGTTAATTTTTGGAAATGCATCGTTTTCTTTGCAAAGAGCAGTATACGAGTTTTGGTCACGAAGTGACATACAACGAAGTCAGTTGTAAACGCAAAAATGAATCGACACCCATCCTTTCGTATAGCTGCTGCGATCTCGTACCTTAGAGCACGTATGACCCAGAGCCTAAAGAAGTCGACATGTAAATTGTCGCAAGTGAACGTTTCGCATAGGTCTCGTCAATGTAAAGGGTTATTACAAATGATCGAAGCGATTTCACAGCTCTACAATTACTTTATTATCTGAGATATTTTCACAATGCTTTGCACACATATACAAAAATTCAAAAAGTTTTTTTAGGCATTCACAAATATTCGATATGTGCCCCTTTAGTGATTCGGCAGACATCAAGCCGATAATCAAGTTCCTCCCACACTCGGCGCAGCATGTCCCCATCAATGAGTTCGAAAGCATCGTTGATGCGAGCTCGCAGTTCTGGCACGTTTCTTGGTAGAGGAGGTTTAAATACTGAATCTTTCACATAACCCCACAGAAAGAAATCGCATGGGGTTAAGTCGTGGAGGCCATGGCATGAATTGCTGATCAAGATCTCCACCACGACCGATCCATCGGTTTTCCAATCTCCTGTTTAAGAAATACCGAACATCATGATAGAAGTGCGGTGGAGCACCATCCTGTTGAAATACGAAGTCGGCGCTGTCGGTCTCCAGTTGTGGCATGAGCCAATTTTCCAGCATGTCCAGATACACGTGTCCTGTAACATTTTTGTCGCAGAAGAAAAAGGGGCCGCAAACTTTAAACCGTGAGATTGCACAAAACACGTTAACTTTTGGTGAATTGCGAATTTTCTGCACGAATGCGTGAGGATTCTCTGCCGCCCAGATTCGCACATTGTGTCTGTTCACTTCACCATTAAGAAAAAATGTTGCTTCATCACTGAAAACAAGTTTCGCACTGAACGCATCCTCTTCCATGAGCTGTTGCAAGCGCGCCGAAAATTCAAAGCGTTTGACTTTGTCATCGGGTGTCAGGGATTGTAGCAATTGTAAACGGCAAGGCTTCTGCTTTAGCCTTTTCCGTAAGATTTTCCAAACCATCGGCTGTGGTACGTTTAGCTCCCTGCTTGCTTTATTCGTCGACTTCCGCGGGCTACACGTGAAACTTGCCCGCACGCGTTCAACCGTTTCTTCGCTCACTGCAGGCCGACCCGTTGATTTCCCCTTACAGAGGCATCCAGAAGCTTTAAACTCCGCATACCATCGCCGAATGGAGTTAGCAGTTGGTGGATTTTTGCTGAACTTCGTCCTGAAGTGTCGTTGCACTGTTATGACTGACTGATGCGAGTGCATTTCAAGCACGACATACGCTTTCTCGGCTCCTGTCGCCATTTTGTCTCATTGCGCTCTCGAGCGCTCTGGCGGCAGAAACCTGAAGTGCGGCTTCAGCCGAACAAAACTTTATGAGTTTTTCTACGTATCTGTAGTGTGTCGTGACCATATGTCAATGAATGGAGCTACAGTGAATTTATGAAATCGCTTCAATCATTTGTAATAGCCCTGTAGTTTACAGCATACATGGAAGAAACCATATAAAATAACATTGGTCCAAGAAGTGATGGAGGAAGATAAGGTAAAACGTGTGAATTACTGATGTGGCTATGTCAAACAACTGACTACGGTTTGTTAGATGTGTGTTGAAGTCGGGTTCCACGTCAAAGTACATTTAAACTGCCAGAAAAGACACTGGTCAACAAGCAATCCCCATGCGATTGATGAGAAACCTCTTCACGGTGGAATAATCTTAGTGTGGTGTACTGTGTCAGCAAATCAGATTGTGGGTCCCATTATATCTGAAGGAACTGGAAACACTGCTGTGTATATGCTAATCATTCCGGAATTATAGAGTTATATGCGCAATTGACTCACGAACGTACATATGCTGTCATTCAGCAGGATGGGGCGATCTGCCACACTTCAAGCGAACCAGTCTCATTCATGAAAGTTTCACAGAAGAAACTATTATTAGTAAAGGATTGTGACCACTGCACTTGTCGGACCTAACAATTTGTGACCTTTACCTGTGACACGCAGTTTACAGGTCTTGAAGGAGAATATTAGTAATGAAATTTTGAGAACTGGTGATGCAGAATATGTATTATTGTGTTTTCGCACCATATAGGTATCTTTTGTAAATAGCTTTGCAATTTGTTTCGATCCTCTGATGGCTTTACTAGACGATAAACGACAGCATCATCTGCAAACAACTTAAGATGGCTGCTCAGATTATCTAGTAAATTATTTATACGGATAAGGAACGGCAGAGCTCATACATCAATATCATGGAGAACGCCGAAAATCACTTTTGTTTCACCGATGACTTTCCGCTAATTACTACAAACTGCGACCTCTCTGACAGGAAATCACAAATCCAATCACATAACTGAGACGACATTCCATAAACAAGCAATTCCACGACAAGTCACTTGCAGTTAACATCCGTGAATGCAAACAGCTAGCTGTGTTTCTCAAGGACGATGTTTTCTAAATCCGTGTTGGCTGTGTGGCAATAGACCGTTCCATTCGAGCTAATTCGTAATGTTCCAAAGTCCTGCTGCGTATCGGCGTAAATGATATCGGACTGTAATTAAGTGGATTATTCCTACTACCTTTCTTGAACATTGGTGTGACTTTTGCAAATTTCCAGTCTATGTGTACGGATATTTTGTCGAACAAGCGGCTGTATATGATTGTTAAGTATGGAGTTATTGCATCAGCATACTCTGGTATACATTCTGATCGGAAGACTTGCTTTTTTTAAAGTGATTCAAGTTGCTGCTCTGCTTCGCAAATATCTACTTCTATCTCATGTTGGCAGTTGTTCTTGATCCAAAATCTGGAATATTTACTTCGTATTTTTTGGTGAAGGAATATCGGAAGGCTGTATTAAGTAATTCTGCTTTGGTAGCACGGTTGCAGGTAGTATTTCTATTGATATCGCGCCGAGGAGACAATGACTGAGTCTTGCCGCTATCATTCTTTACATACGACCAGAATCTCTTTCGATTTTCTGAAAGGCTTCGAGTCAAAATTTCGTTGTGTAAACTATTAAAAGCATCTTGCATTCATGTCCGCACAAAATTTCGAGCTTCCGTAAAAGATTTCCAACCTTGGAAAATTGCGTTCGTTTAAATTTCGCACGCTTTTTTCGTTGTTTCTCTCACAGAGTTCTGACCCGTTTTGTGTGTCAGGTCCGTCGTTTGTTAATTCATTTCGCAGAAATCTCTCAATTACTGTATATACTATTTCTTCGTTCATGCCACATCTCGTCTACACTTACAGTGTTAATTTGGAAGGAGTGGAGATTGTATCTCAGGAAGGTGGCAAAAGAATTTTGGTCCTTTTTTTTTAATGGGTATATTTTTAGTTTATTTTTTGGCGTATTTGGAGGTTACAATATGCAGTCTCACCACGACAACCCTGTGTTCCCTAATCCATGTATCCGTCTTGATGCGTGTTGTTAGCTCAGGATTATTTATTGCTAAGAGGTCTAGTTTTTCATAGTGGTTTGCTATTCGCGTGGGCTCATGAACTAACTGCTCGAAATAATTTTCAGAGTACGCGTTTAGCACAATTTAGGATGATGCTGTATGCGTACCTCCATTTTTAAATAAGTATTTTTGCCTACACATCGAGGGAAAATTAAGGTCACCACCAGTTATAACAGTTTGAGTCGGGTACGTGATTGAAAATAAACTCAAATTTTCTTTGAACATTTCGGCAATTGTATCATCTGAGTTGGGAGATCGGTTAAAGTGACCCAGTTACTATTTTATTCTGGTTCAAACTAGGCAATAAATCTTGATGTAAATTATCTATCGCGCATGCCCTTAAACTCAGTGATAGCATCACCGGCTCTTGATTACCACTCTTAAACAGTTTGAGTACGAAGACGGATGCAGTAACAGCTTAACTTCCGTGCTCTGCTCTAAGTCGGAGGCATCCTTGTCAGCAGTTATCAGCAACGACCTGGAAGAAGTGGTATTTTTAACCTATTTACCGCGTTTTCTAACTAAACTCCCAAAAACGTATCTGGTTCCTCGAGCATAGCAATCTCGCCAGCCAACAGCAGTAGACTTTGCGAGTTCCGACCAACAATAATTTTATAAACCAGTTTAAAAATTTCCTACTCTCACAGATTTTTTTCATGGGTATACGAATTGTGTGGTGCGGAAAGGATGAGGAAAAATCTTTCCTACGACATGACAGATTTCCAACCTTGGTCAACAAAAAGCTTCGCATTTAGACACGTGCAGGAAAACTCGACCTTTAACAAAATAAGAATTGTTTGCTAATCACATGGGAACCCCCTGAGAAGTAAAATAACAATTTCTGAGAATTAAAAATGAGGTTGGTTTGAGGAAGATTTCGAGTCCCTCTCAAGTAATTTGTTAAATATATTCTCTGTTATCAAAATATTCTCAAACTCTGAAATAACACATCAGCAGGAGTCATTTGACATCCACCGTTGGATATAAGCGTTCTCTAGATATTTTCATTCTATGATCTCTTCAAGTATACTAACATCTGTTGGCTTGCATGTCTTGTAACATCATCTGTCTGCCTTCCATAAATTTTTCTTCTCATCCCTTTCATATTTCTTAAAACCGGCAACAAAACGTCTTTCGGCTATGCTATATATCTTCCTAGTATAAAATGCATACACAGTAGATGACCAACTAACACTTGGACAAAATCACAATGTGCGTTTTAGTGAATCATTGCTATCTTGCAACATGAATAATAATAATACTGTGTGGCTATTACACATTATAGTCAGTACTTAAGTTTTGGTATGGCTGCAACCGTCCTAGGATAGAAGCATTTTCTTCAAGATATGAAACTAATTATTACGGATCTTCGTCTCGAAATGACTTGAGAACAATAAAGCCTTTTAAGAACGTCGATTTATTTCGATCTCTGCTAATAGTTAACATCGCTTTGAAACACGACTTGAGAAAACTGCCTCTTGATCTCACCATATGACAACAATCAATTATCAAATTCTGAACAATATATCCGACATCCCTTTCTCTGCCAAATATATCTTCGAATACATAGGAAAACTGGCTCTTGATCTCACCTCATGACAGCGATCAATTATCAAATTCTGAACAATATATCCGACATCCCTTTCTCTGCCAAATACATCCTCGAATACTTCTTCACTGGCAAGGTAATGACTCCAAAGTGTCTAAATGTTAAAGATATGTATGGTACCTAAGTATTGTCAGTAAAACAAATATATCGCGGAAACAGCTCCAAACAGTTTACAGATCAAAGATATGTGCCTGAGTATTTTCAGTTAAGTAAATATACTCTGAATTTTCGACAACATAGATAAGATTCTGATTTCATGTAATTGGACTGTTACATTAAAATTATTATGTAAATTGATGGTGTTAAATTACCTTCTGGCATTTAAACCAGTTTTTATAAAAATCGTATTCAAGTGTTTTAAGGTTTATAAAACGAGTAACGAATTAACAAGCCAGGGTGAAAACAATGAACAACTGAGCTGCTGTGTAAATTTAGAAATCGCAAGAATTCACCCAAGCGTGGTATCGGACAATTCAATTCCACAGAAATAGGTATTGGTAGAGTAGATTCAGTTCAGAACAAAGTAGGTTTGCTACACTGGTTGCTGTCCAGCATAACTTTACTTTGTTTTCATCACTACCATAGATACATTTCCAATTATAATCGTTCCTCAATCCGTTTATTTGCTTTCCCATTTGTCCGAGTAATTTGCTACTGCGTCTCTCGATTAGTCGACGAACCAAACTCAAAGTTCTAATGGTCTTCATGTCAAAAGATCACCTCTCACCAACATGAGTCAAAACTGTTAACAGAAACTACGCACTATAGTTCAGTTTCCTATATACTGAAAGCTTTTTTTCTGAAAACTTCTTTTGTTATCCAAGAGCACTTACGGTGAACCCTGCTCTTGTAATTATTGCTTTTGCTGTCCATTTAGTGGTGTAATGACCTGCTTTCACTATTACATATTAGTAGCAAATATTTTTTTCAAATTTCGAAAATTGACCTTGGTTGTAAGGCTAGTTCCAATGGATGAAGCAATATTTTGTGGTAGTGAAATTCCAGGCATAGTACATTTTCTAGGACTTTGCAAGGCTACTCAAAGTAAATGGATTGCCATACGACAAAACTGCCATTGTACGAAGAATGTTCAGTAAGTAATGCAACACATTGCTTTTCACTGACGATTTCGGTGGCAAAAATGCGGAATTTTTTACATCTTGGAATATTCTTGCTTCAGCTCCTTTAGTTCCATGAGGTTCCGGCAGGTTGTGGTGCTATACGTAGCCTTCAAAACGTCGTCTGTAACAGAGGAGCGTTCCAAGCACAGAGCTATCATTGAGATTCTTTTGGTGGTGAACCGGAGCGCCGCAGATATTTGTAGATGGCTCTGGAATGTCTACGGGAACGTGTAAGTTAACAAAAGCGTGGTGAGTCATTTGGCGAGGCGTCTGTCATCATCAAAACAAGGTCGCACAAACCTGTACGATATTTCACGTTCTGCCCGGCTGCAGACAGCTATGACTCCTGCGAACTCTCCCATTCGAGGTGATAGACGGATCACAATGAAAAGTACAAACGAACTTCTCCTCCTCCACGACAACAAAAGGCCTCACATAAATCAGCGCACCCAAGAGGAGCTCACAAAACTTAATTGGACTGTTAGTCCTCATTCAGTCTACAGCCGATTTCTCAAGGCTTTCGATTTCCGTCTGTTTGGGCCAATGAAAGATGCACTCCGCGGGAGGCAGTAAGTGTATGATGGGGAGGTTATTGATGCAGCAAGACGCTGACTTCGACGTCGACGAGTAGGGTGGTACGATAAGGGCATACTGGGTCTCCTAGTAAGGTGTGGTAAAGTGGTTTAGTTAACTGGTTTGGAGGAGGGGACCAAACTGTTAAGTCACCGGTCCCATTGGGTGAGGGACGGATGGGGAAGGATGGGGAAGGAAGCTGGCAGTGCCCTTTCAAAGGAACGTGGGTCTGAACCGTCGTCCTATCGAATCCGAATCCAGTGTGCTAACCACTGTGCCACCTCGCTCCTTGGTGGTGTAGGCCACTCCACTGAACGGGGACTATGGTGAAAAATAGGCTTTTGTAGCCGAAATAGTGGAAAATAACATGATGAATTGTAATCCCAAATAAAGTCAAACTGTTTTCAGAGACAAAAATGTGTTGTGTTGCTTATTGAATGCCCCTAGTATTAGTGAACGATTCATCGTTAATAGCTGCTATTAGTGGGAGAACTCTTCAGGATACTGATACCATTCGCCACAACTAACCGATGTGTAAGTAGACTTTCGACTAGGATAGCCATGAAAACAAATGGTACGTGACTTCCGATGCGCAATGGCGGACAACAAAACAAGTATAAAAGAGGTTTGTTATAAATAAGCAGGTCCAAATCCCCCACAGTCAGGTGGAACACGTACTAAGAGTGTAACTTCCAGTTCTTAGAAAGTTACAAGCCTTATAAGTTAAATGTCCTCCCCCCCCCATGAACCATGGACCTTGGCGTTGGTGGGGAGGCTTGCGTGCCTCAGCGATACAGATAGCCGCACCGTAGGTACAACCACAACGGAGGGGTATCTGTTGAGAGGCCAGATAAACGTGTGGTTCCTGAAGAGGGGCAGCAGCCTTTTCAGTAGTTGCAAGGGCAACAGTCTAGATGATTGACTGATCTGGCCTTGTAACAATAACCAAAACGGCTTTGCTATGCTGGTACTGCGAACGGCTGAAAGCAAGGGGAAACTACGGCCGTAATTTTTCCCGACGGCATGCTGCTTTACTGTATGATTAAATGATGATGGCGTCCTCTTGGGTAAAATATTCCGGAGGTAAAATAGTCCCCCATTCGGATCTCCGGGCGGGGACTACTCAAGAGGATGTCGTTATCAGGAGAAAGAAAACTGGCGTTCTACGGATCGGAGCGTGGAATGTCAGATCCCTTAATCGGGCAGGTAGGTTAGAAAATTTAAAAAGGGAAATGGATAGGTTAAAGATAGATATAGTGGGAATTAGTGAAGTTCGGTGGCAGGAGGAACAAGACTTCTGGTCAGGTGACTACAGGGTTGTAAACACAAAGTCCAATAGGGGTAATGCAGGAGTAGGTTTAATAATGAATAGGAAAATAGAAATGCGGGTAAGCCACTACAAACAGCATAGTGAACGCATTATTGTGGCCAAGATAGATACGAAGCCCAAACCTACAACAGTAGTACAAGTTTATATGCCAACTAGCTCTGCAGATGACGAAGAAATTGAAGAAATGTATGATTAAATAAAAGAAATTATTCAGATAGTGAAGGGAGACGAAAATTTAATAGTCATGGGTGACTGGAATTCGAGTGTAGGAAAAAGGAGAGAAGGAAACGTAGTAGGTGAATATGGATTGGGGCTAAGAAATGAAAGAGGAAGCCGCCTGATAGAATTTTGCACAGAGCACAACTTAATCATAGCTAATACTTGGTTTAAGAATCATGATAGAAGGTTGTATACATGGAAGAACCCTGGAGTACTAAAAGGTATCAGATAGATTATATAATGGTAAGACAGAGATTTAGGAACCAGGTTTTAAATTGTAAGACGTTTCCAGGGGCAGATGTGGACTCTGACCACAATCTATTGGTTATGACCTGTAGATTAAAACTGAAGAAACTGCAGAAAGGTGGGAATTTAAGGAGATGGGACCTGGATAAACTGAAAGAATCAGAGGTTGTACAGAGTATCAGGGAGAGCATGAGGGAACAATTGATAGGAATGGGGGAAAGAAATATAGTAGAAGAAGAATGGGTAGCTGTGAGGGATGAAGTAGTGAAGGCAGCAGACGATCAAGTAGGTAAAAAGAAGAGGGTTAGTAGAAATCCTTGGGTAACAGAAGAAATATTGAATTTAATTGATGAAAGGAGAAAATATAAAAATGCAGCAAGTGAAGCAGGCAAAAAGGAATACAAACGTCTCAAAAATGAGATCGACAGGAAGTGCAAAATGGCTAAGCAGGGATGGCTAGAGGACAAATCTAAGGATGTAGAGGCTTATCTCACTAGGGGTAAGATAGATACTGCCTACAGGGAAATTAAAGAGACCTTTGGAGATAAGAGAACCACATGTACGAACATCAAGAGCTCAGATGGAAACCCAGTTCTAAGCAAAGAAGGGAAAGCAGAAAGGTGGAAGGAGCATATAGAAGGTCTATACAAGGGCGATGCACTTGAGGACAATATTATGGAAATGGAAGAGGATGTAGATGAAGATGAAATGGGAGATACGATACTGCGTGAAGAGTTTGACAGAGCACTGAAGGACCTGAATCGAAACAAGGCCCCCGGAGTAGACAACATTCTATTGGAACTACTGACGGCCTTGGGAGAGCCAGTCCTGACAAAACTCTACCATCTGGTGAGCAAGATGTATGAAACAGGAGAAATACCCTCAGACTTCAAGAAGAATATAATAATTGCAATCCCAAAGAAAGCAGGTGTTGACATATGTGAAAATTACCGAACTATCAGTTTAATAAGCCACAGCTGCAAAGTACAAACACGAATTCTTTACAGACGAATGGAAAAACTAGTAGAAGCCGACCTCGGGGAAGATCAGTTTGGATTCCGTAGAAATACTGGAACACGTGAGGCAATACTGACCTTACGACTTATCTTAGAAGAAAGATTAAGGAAAGGCAAACCTACGTTTCTAGCATTTGTAGACTTAGAGAAAGCTTTTGACAATGTTGACTGGAATACTCTCTTTCAAATTCTAAAGGTGGCAGGGGTAAAATACAGGGAGCGAAAGGCTATTTACAACTTGGACAGAAACCAGATGGCAGTTATAAGAGTTGAGGGACATGAAAGGGAAGCAGTGGTTGGGAAGGGAGTGAGACAGGGTTGTAGCCTCTCCCCGATGTTATTCAATCTCTATATTGAGCAAGCAGTAAAGGAAACAAAAGAAAAATTCGGAGTAGGTATTAAAATCCATGGAGATGAAATAAAAACTTTGGGGTTCGCCGATGACATTGTAATTCTGGCAGAGACAGCAAAGGACTTGGAAGAGCAGTTGAACGGAATGGATGGTGTCTTGAAGGGAGAATATAAGATGAACATCAACAAAAGCAAAACGAAGATAATGGAATGTAGTCGAGTTAAGCCGGGTGATGCTGAGGGTATTAGATTAGGAAATGAGACACTTAAAGTAGTAAAGGAGTTTTGCTATTTGGGGAACAAAATAACTGATGATGGACGAAGTAGAGACGATATAAAATGTAGACTGGCAATGGCAAGGAAAGCGTTTCTGAAGAAGAGAAATTTGTTAAGATCGAGTATAGATTTAAGTGTCAGGAAGTTATTTCTGAAAGTATTTGTATGGAGTGTAGCCATGTATGGAAGTGAAACATGGACGATAAATAGTTTGGACAAGAAGAGAATAGAAGCTTTTGACATGTGGTGCTACAGAAGAATGCTGAAGATTAGATGGGTAGATCACATAACTAATGAGGAAGTATTGAATAGGATTGGGGAGAAGAGAAGTTTGTGGCACAACTTGACCAGAAGAAGGGAGCGGTTGGTAGGACATGTTCTGAGGCATCAAGGGATCACCAATTTAGTATTGGAGGGCAGCGTGGAGGGTAAAAATCGTAGAGGGAGACCAAGAGATGAATACACTAAGCAGATTCAGAAGGATGTAGGTTGCAGTAGGTACTGGGAGATGAAGAAGCTAGCACAGGATAGAGTAGCATGGAGAGCTGCATCAAACCAGTCTCAGGACTAAAGACCACAACAACAACAAGTTAATTGTCACTTTCAAAATGTGAGTATTAATTATTCCACTCTAATGTTTTATTAGATGACAAACGTTATTTAGGGCATTGGATTACGTCTGATTTTGTTCAGGAGTAATGGTCTAGAACTATTGCATTTGAGTATTCCTCGCAGGGGTCGTTCTGCCCACTAGCTGCTAAATGGAGTCCTACTATGGTCTCCACGTAATTATTGGAACAATCTTCTTAACATGTCTATTTCGACACTCAATAAACCAAACTCCCAATGTAGTCTTTCTTGATTTTCTACTTTTAATGCTCTAAACTATCTTTCACCACTAATTGAGAAACACATTCGTACGGTGAGTGTCAACAATTGAAAGGCGCCTACGTGCCCCTGGCACAGGCGTCAGTGCGTGGCGGCGGCGAGGTGTCAGCAGGACGCCCCCGCGCCTCAGCGCGCTGCCACGCTTCGCCCCCGCAAACCCTGTGCCGGATGCTGCCAGCCGCGCGATCATTATTAAATTCTGACTTAAAGGGGACTGTGCCAGCCCGCGGGCCGGCGAGGCGGAGCTACGGGGCATCGCGCACCCTCTCCCTTGCACCTCGTCTGCCGCCGCGCGGGGCAGCAGCGGCTGAGGCTCCCTGCTGAGCTGCAGCGGAAGTACCCAAAGAAACAGCTTTCAATAAAACTCATTCCTCCGATCCGGCAAAATTTCTCTTCAGTTTGGGACTCTTATCACTTACCATCACACCAGTCTACACCTCTTTCGATGAATCACAACAAGTGTGCGTTCTTAACTACTTTTCATGCTGCTTTCTGAACTGTTCTTAGTTTTCTTCTATCGCTTATAGATGTTTCGTAATGGGGAATATTTAATTTTATATTTAGTAATTCAAGTTTTATTAAGAGAGTGAGAGACTTGCACGAAAATGCACTGCTTTTTACATAAGTTTAAGTTTGGCCAAATTTGACTATAATATTTTGCGTGAACCAATTCTAGACCATAGAAACCGTGCTTCTACCACTAAATATCAAATTGGGCTTAATGAAGCAGTTGTTTGATCTCCTCCACAACATGGACCCAGGTTGAAGAACCATCAGAGGTTTCCAGGTATTAGGCAGTTAAGTAAAATATAAAGCAGAAATTTTTTGGTCCCCAAATTCACATACCATACTGAAGCATCAAGATTTTCAAGGAACTCTGAATATTAAAGAAAACGATGGAAATCGCTGAAGTGACGTCCAATTGTAAAACCCTGCAAGCACGCTTCTGAGCATTCCTCTTGAAGAATTCCTAGTCAGAAAGGTATTAAAATAACTATGGATATTAGACCACGTGATTACAAGGCCCTGAAGCAATTAAAGTGCCGATGTTTCGACCCCACTTTGTGCCGATCCTTGGCAGTTAAAGGGAGACAGAGACATCCGGGAGTTTTGATTTTTCTGTATTTGGGAAGCCCGATGTTCCCTGTGTAAAACCGTCTTTGCTTTTATAAAGACCACAATTTGTTGATGAGTTATAACTGTTTTCCTAATTCTCTGTGCAACCCAGCATTTCAATGCCAGGCCTCCAATTTTCGCCGTGCTCAGAAAATTTCACTGATATGGATATTTGTTGTTCGCCATTTGCTGCATCTACTGTTTTATAGTGTCTGACTTTCGTATCATGTACGTTATGTTGATACCTTGCGTTCCTATCGTCTTTGTTATTGTTTTAGAGTGCTGCTGTTTGTGCTTAATGAAGTTTGTTGTGAACTGAGTGACTGCTGATTTATGTTTTTCTGGTTTCGCATTTTTTTGTAGAAATTACACGAATAAAGGAATTCTCGCCTAAAATAAAATTCAGAGGAAATAATAACAATATAAAGAGAAATGAGGTTAGTGGGTCAAAGGAAACAAGAATGTCAGATGCAAGGAAAATCAGCACCTCAAGAAAGAAACTGCAGTATCTTAAAGACGTTTCCTTGCAGTCAGTTTTTGGAGATGAACAACAATTTGGAAATGTTGCGGTGAACTTCAGCCCGCTCTGTAGTTTTGTTTCTGAATATAATGGGCGCAGAATATGTGGTAACGATATGTCTTTGGGAGAGAATCAGTGTCTTCGCAAACGGATTATGTCAAAACTGATACTGAATTGTGTAAAATGTGAAGCAATTGCTGTTATAATAACATCGCACATGGCAAATTACAATCTGTATGAGAGTAATGCAAGGTCACCTTATGGTCTCAGATCAGTCGGTGAATGGATGGAGAAAAGCCAACTTTTGTGCAATGCTTCAACTTCTAAATCCACGTGCTAAATTTATGAATTCCTATGGAATTATTGGAAGTACTGTTGCTGAAGTCTAAATTCTCAATGAAGGCATCAGGTGAAGAAGCACTCAAGGAAAGTCATTACGGTGAATGTAGTATTATCTGTGTGTGTTTTGATGGCAGCCGACAGAAACGTGGGCACACTTCACTAAATGGTGTTGTCATGGAGGTATCATTACATACCGGCAAGGTAACTGACATACAGATTCTTGACAAATACCGAGTAACTTGGGACCATGAAACTAACACAGTGTATAAACACGGCTGTCAAAATAATTATGGCGATCCAAGTGGTGGGATGGAAGTAGCAGGAATGCTCGGGATTTTTAATGGTTCAGTGGCAAACTGTGGTGTTAGATACACTGAGTATTTAGGAGGTGTGACAGCAAGCCTTATGGCCCGATATGTGAAATAAAAACCTTGTAACGTCGCAAGTCAATACGCAATAGCATTTATTGCACTACTTGGTGGTATGGCTCGTAGCTTTGGAGCCGTTGGCTGTGATAGAAACAGCCGCTTATATCTTAGCGAGACTCATTCGCACCTATCCGTAGCCTAGCCGTGGGAAGCGGTACCTGTGTCAATTTGAGCGACAGAATATTCAAGCCCCTAAGAATGTAAATAAACAATATTAAATACTATTCAATTTAGTTAGGAGTCCATATACTGCCCTTTGTTATTAAAAAGAAGATTGTGTAAGAATCTCATATTCTAATTGGCACACTTTCAGAGTTAGGGAAAATTACCTAAAACACGCCAAACCGACACTAGTAAGATTAAAGTCAGTTAGAATTCATAACAATTCGTCTTTTAGTATCATTTGGAATCATTACCGATGTTCACCAAATGTTAGGTCAATTTGTTTGAAGTTTCATAACTAAAAACGTTAACTTTTTTTCAATTTCGTAGTATAAAATTCAGAAAAGATCAGTATTTATTTAATGTGTTGTTGTGTGAGTACATGAGAATGTGTGAGAGTTTGTATGTGGGTCATATGAAAAAAATTCAATATTATCTCGTGTTAAACATTACGTAACTAGGTCACAGAAAAGTGTTAAGCAAGCAAGTCGCAATGAAAAATGTAAATTCCCCAACGAGCCGATGATGTATGTCCAAGAGTACATGATTTCGTAAGAAGGCAGCCAGAATAGCCATTTGCAGAGTAATAGTTTTCTAAATTTATTTCAAGATTAGTTTTCTTTTCGTTTGGTTTCGTTAAACATTTTATTAATATTTGCATGATGAAGTGACGTAAATGCATCTGTAAATATTGATTGGGGTAAGACGGTTTTAGAGCGAAAAAGAAATCGAAGGATTGTTTTGATTGGCTGGTCATTTTGAAGAACCAATCAGAGTTAAGCATTTCCCGTGCAATGTAAGTAGTTATAGGCACTGGTAGGAACGGCAGTGAGGGGAGTCGGTAGTCAGCTATCAGACGTGCAGGTCATGTTGAATGTTTCCGTCTTTATTATGTGTAAAATGAAGAAATAATTGGCTTCTTGCGTGCTCACTGTGTAGCCAGAATAGCAGTTGCACGTACGGACAGTTTCGTGAAGTTTGGAAGTTTTTGGATTGTTTTGTTGGAAGGAGAACCACGTGTGATCTTTCGGCATTAGTAAAAATTACGCGTTGCGTATTTCATATTCGTTTATGGATTATTTGGCGAGCAGTTTCTGTTAAAGAAATCCTCTGAAAAGGACCGAATGTGAAACTTATATATAGTAGCATAGTATTGACTGTGAAATCGCGTATTCAATCGGGTCGAACTTAAGTGCATTTCTGGCTGCTTTACGTGTGAAATGTATGGAATGACTGTGAACTGAGAACAGTGATCTTGTTAGTTACGAAAATTCGGGCTGAGAGCAAGTGTTTGTTTGTGAATCTAAAGAAAAAGAAAAACTCGTTGCAGAATTTTGTCATTTTTCTAAAGAGATGAAGCAATCGCCCTCCACCCGAAATTTGTTATATTACAGGATAGCTTGTTAGCAGAGTTTACGCGGACATTGTATTGACGGTGTTTTCCTTCAACGCTGCATTTAACATCGTCTGGACAATATCTACGTATGAAGGGAAATGGCTGGTGATTAGATTCCGTACTGAGGAAGGAGGAACTTTTATAGTGCACAGTACGACGATAGTCAGTGAACACAAATTTACGCCACAATTATAACCCGCCCCGCCGCACCATGTCGCCCTAGTGTCACAATTTCCTGATTATAATGAATTTGCCATGTATAGAAGAGAATGGGGTCCATGTCGGGAAGATTATTAACAGAAAAGTCAAAAAATAATATTAGGAGATGGTAAGAAGATACATGGTGAATGTTGCCTGACAAATTTTGAAATAGGTAAATAAACAGAATTATTATGACTTGGCTCACAGAAGTAGTGCTGGGAATATAGGAAACATGAAAAAAGGTGAAAGCTAAAAGAAGCTGATACTCCTCAGCATTTCCTTTGCTTGAATGATCCTGACACTTGATGCAAGCACAGAAGAAGTGAAGCATATGACAAACATTCTTTACTTGCTGCAGTAATGAATGAAATTAAATTTATACTTAGATATCCTTCTAAACATATTTTGTTGAAGAGATGTCTTCGTAGAAAATCATAAAACATAACTGAATGCGTAAATTGTGCCATTTTCATCTGGTTACCAGCAACAGCGTTTGTTCAAATTAAAACCGTCAAATTTGGAGTTTATGATGTAATTGTGTTCTTCAGTGATGGGGCAATAAGGAAACTGGCTGTTTTGGAAGCATTAGACATTAAATCTAGCGAAAATACTGCAGCAACCTTGGTGCAAATGGATAAAGACTCAGAATAGCAGACATTGGTAATTTAAAATGCACAAAAAAGCAAGACAGAAAAGGAGAGGGGCCAAGAGAAGAAATGAAGATCAGTATGGGTCACATGATGCTAAGTATGGTTCAGATAAATTAAGTCTTAGTAATTCCTATAACTAACTATACTAAAACCGTAATATTAACCGTTATATTGATTTTTGTCAAAACATCATTTTAGGATTATCAGGAAATATTACTTTCTGAATCAAACAGTTTAGAAATGAAACATTGGTCAGTTTGTATTCAGGATGGTAATAGGTTATTACAAGTAAATGAAGAACCCAACATATACCTGTTTACGATTACTTCTGTATAAAAGATAAAATTTTATTACTGAAATATCAAAAAAAAAATCTTGAAATGCATTAGAGGTATTTTCTATATTATACTTGTAAATGCAGGCATTTATTTTATATATATTCAGTAAAAATGTTACTGTTCTAACATTTATATTTCTTTTGAAAAGTGCATCTATTCAAAAGGTGAAATAGCATTGAGAGAATAGTGATTAAAATTGCCTTCCGTTTCCCCTTAAATCTTATGAAATGGGCCGCACAAAGTCGGTCGAAACGTCGGCAGTTTGGTGTCTCTAATGGCTCATAATGACACGGCTTAATATCTGAAATTGTTTTGTACTTTACTTTTGTCTTGTGTGCTTTCTAGACGGTAAGATGTAAACCAATTTTGTGCTGAGATCTTCAGGACAGTTAATTGCCCTGAAGCAGAAGTACCGCTTCGAAGTCGGTCGAAACATCGGCTACTTAGTTGCTTTAATGTTTTGTAATGACGCTACTTGATAGGCCAATTTATTTTATACTTTAGTTCGGCAGATTCACTTGACAGCAAGAAATGGACCATTCTTGTGCTAAGGTCTTTGAAGTGACGGAATGCTACGCTGTGTCCCGTGCACACAGCGAACGCGCAGCTGGTAATTTCATTGTTATTTGTTTTCTGGGGACGGCTACTTCGTACAGTGAGTGGAGTCGCAGCGCTCCACCTATCTGCAATGTTTCCTGGAAATTATTAGTCCATCCTGTTCGAATATTTTTTCTAACTATCCTTGTTGTTTCCAAAATTTAGTGAGTCATTTATCCGAATATTATATCGGTTGACTTGATAGTTAACTGTTCGTTTTGCGAAGTAATTTTAAGATACGACGGAAAACATATAGAATGATTTACAAAATTTACCGACTGCCAAGATTATAATTCGATGAAGCTTCAACCATACAGTTGCAGTATAGTCCGTTAAGGTAACTGAAACACATACGCAATTAGAAAAACGGGAATGACATTTTTATTCCACGGCAATAATTACACTGAAGTCACCGTGATTCAGGACGGTCCCATCCGCATTACAAAAGTGGGAAGTGCTTTTTAATATGGTGTGTGATCACCAAGGACGACAATGCGTGCTTAACAACACGCTCCCATGCTGATCACAAGGTTGATAAGGAGCTCTGTGGTATAACGTCCGTCTTCTACCAGCGGGGCTGACAGCTGCTTGCTTTTAGCTACAATATAGCAGGTCAGCAACTGGAAGCAGTTAATTCCATAAATTATCTGGGAGTAGGCATTAGGAGTGATTAAAAATTGAATGATCATATAAAGATGATCGTCGGTAAAGCAGATGCCAGACTGAGATTCGTTGGAAGAGTCCTATGGAAATGCAATCCGTAAACAAAGGAAGTAGGTTATAGTACACTTGCTCGGCCACTGCTTGAATATTGCTCACCAGTGTGGGATCCGTACCAGATAGGGTTGATAGAGGAGATAGAGAAGATCCAACGGAGAGTAGCGCGCTTCGTTACAGGATCATTTGGTAATCGCGAAACCGTTACGGAGATGATAGATAAACTCCCGTGGAAGACTCTGCAGGAGAGATGCTCAGTAGCTCGGTACGGGCTTTTGTTGAAGTTTCGAGTACATACCTTCACCGAGGAGTCAAGCAGTATATTGCTCCCTCCTACGTATATCTCGCGAAGAGACCTTGAGGATAAAATCAGAGAGATTAGAGCCCACACAGAGGCATACCGACAATCTTTCTTTCCACGAACAATATGAGACTGGAATGGAAGGGAGAACCGAAAGAGGTACTCAAAGTACCCTCCGCCACACACCGCCAGGTGAGTTGCTGAGTACGCACGTAGAAGTAGATGTAGATTGTTTTGGACACCAGCACTGTGGCCGGTGTGACATCCTTCATGATATCAGTGAGGCAAGTTTGTTCGTGTGAAAGTTAAGCTGTACTGAAACAAATCTTCGACTGGCGTTGGAGTCTGCTTTCCTCTGCAAGCAGCAGCTACATATATGAGAAGTGACGTTTCAAAGGGACCAATGGGAAAAACGTGACTGATCTCAGTGGCACTTGTCTTGGATACCTGGGCCTTCCCTCGCGTCTGGCTCTACAGCTCTCAATTAATGGGCGGCTTACCTGTGCGCGTGCCTGCTCCCCGACCAGTATGACGTCCCTGGTGGCGTCGTGCAGGGGGATGTCGGAGATGAAGAGGCCTTTGCCGGTGAGCCCGTCGAGGCCGTCCAGGTAGGGCGAGCCCACGAACAGCAGCGAGTCCGACTCCGGGCACAGCACCATCTGGCCCTTCAGCTCCAAGCCCTGGGAATACAAAGGTAGAGCACTGACGTGAATACACTGTAAGGCGCCGTAGCGGTGGCTTTCTTTCTATCGTTTCTAAACTGATGATCCAAGGCTGACTGACCACATTTATTAATCATCATGCGGTAAGACGTTGGAAGGCTTTTGTTCGAAGAAGCAGCATTTTCATCTACAAAGACGTCAGAGAAGCCTTTGTCGATGGTCAGCAACCAACTGCTATACACAGTGTTTACAAATTAGTTATTCAGAAAAAAACTTTAATTCTGAAGACGGTAAATACCTCACAGAAATCTTTGATACAAACTGAGTATAGTACACCTTCAAAATTTATATAAAAATGTTGACGTGGCTACCGTCAGTAACACGACACATGTCCCACCTATAATCAAGTTCCTACCAATTCCTATGAAGCGCGTCTTAATACATGGTGCATCTGCTTGCATAATCAGCTGTAGCAGATCGTCGACGTTTCCCGGAAGCGGAGAAACAAACACACTGTCTTTAATGTAACCCCATACACAGAAGTCCATTGGAATTAAATCACGCGGATTGTGGTGGCGTGGAATGTCTTGCACAATGTCCAGTACAAGTCAGCATATTCGTACGGAGATGGTGAAAATCTCACGATTATAATATAGTGGTGAGCCAACTTGCTGTAAAATTAATTCTGAGTCCATATCCTGTTCTAATTGAGGCATTACATAATGGTCAGCCATGTCGAGGTACGATATTCTAGTTATAGTTGACACTGAAACAAAGGAAAGACCGAAATCTTGTTACAGCTTACAGTCGAAGAAACATTTACATTAGACGAGTCCCCTACATGTTCGATTACGTGATTCGGTATCTGCTTACCCAACATCCGAACATTATGACGATTCATTCTGTTGCAGGTATGGACGGTGGCTTCGTCGCTGAACGTTATTTTATGAAGAAAGTCAACTTCGGTCTGCGTATTATTAAACATGACTACACAACAAGCAGCTCTTTTTTCTTTATCACTTGCTCGTAAGTCTTGCCACAGATCCACTTTGTGTGGTTTGAATCACTGGCGTTTCCATAATACCTTCCACGCCGTAGCACTAGGTATACTCAATTCTAAGATGGCACATCCTGTTGATTTATCCGGATTAAGACTGTAAGAATGCCGAATGTATTCAATTGGTGCATAATAAGCTGCTGGCCGACCCTTTCCCGACGTCCTATGTGATAGACTGCCACATTCGGTGAAACGATTGTACCAATTATTAACAGTTATCTTTGAGTGTTGCCTTCAGATTTTTAGTCCTGAACTGTCTCTATACTGTAGTAGCGGATTTGGATTGATGAATAATTAGTGGCTATTTTTGTATAAATAATTGATAAATGTCCTGCATATTTCAGGTTGCCATCTGTTTTCTATGGACATGAGACTATTGCTCATATCCCCCAGATGTTTGCAATGCTTCAATTAAAGTTACCGTCTGTAAGACACAGTTCCATCAGTGTCACAATTTTGTTTGTACTGTTTCATCAATAGTGCCAAGTTGCTGTCAGTGCTCCAATACGGATTATTCCCATATAATGTTCTCTGTCCATTTCTTTACGAATTATTTGTGGTTTTCGGCCCCATGACGCATTACTCTACATTATTGGCATTTTGTGTAATAAAAGTTCATTAAGAATATTCTGGCGTACTTTCCACTCGTTTTCCATGCTCCCAGTGCACCTCTACTTATTTATGAGATAAGTTTTCCTTTCGCATTTCACTGTTTCTTGCTTGTAATTCACTTCAGTAACAATGCAAGCTAGTAAGCTAGTAAGTACCCCAGATTATCAAAATGGTTCAAATGACTCTGAGCACTATGGACTTAAAATCGGAGGTCATCGGTACCCTGGAACTAAGAACTACTTAAACCTAACTAACCTAAGGACATCACGCACATCCATGCCCGAGGCAGGATTCGGACCTGCCATTCCAGACTGAACCAGATGATAAGAAGTAACTTTTATAGCACATACGACGTGTCTTACAAAGTATAGATAAATTTTGTTGTTCTAAAGTATTTTATCTGTTCGCCCACGTTAATGTTATCTCCTTGAAGTTGGTCCTCATTATATATTATACGCTTATCCCAACGCTTTGTCCAATTGCTGAAAAGTGCTAGAACTCGAGCTTCGAGATAATTTTTAGCTCTCGCTGCCTAGCATTTTTAAACTCTAACATACTTGTAAAACGACAGCCCCTTGTGGCTTTCTTTACTACTGCTATAATAAAATGTTACATGGGGTTATGCCCAGCGGATATGGAAACTGGACCATCATTGCAGTATTGTGGAGCAAAAACCCCAACATGTTTACTAATACTATCGGGGAGTATTTCGAACTGCTGCACACAAACGGCATTGGACTTGTGTAAGTAGTCCCCCTCACCAATAGTTCGACTTTGGGGAAGTAATCATGGATTACTATGAGGTTAAAATCGGAGAAACAGTGACCATAACCTCTAGCGTCGACCTTCATTGGTATGGAGATCCAGAATGCTTCCACAGAAACGACTGAGTGTTTGTTTTGACGTCATACCCGTAAAACTACGTTCCCTATTCTGTTACGGCATCTTTCAACAGTTCTTCATAATTGTTGAGTTCTTGTAATGGCTTCTGAGTAACTTCCTTTCACCTGTGTTACGTTTGAAATGGCTATTATTTTGGAGCAAACTGTGATGTCACACGTTTCAAACCGAAGCAATTCGAATTCATTAGCCTACTGGCAAACCAAAATGGTCAGCGAACTCTCTGGTCCTTATTATTTGATAGCTCATAATCATTTCTTAAACTTTTTCCACGATTTCATGATAATGCGTAGGAGCCTCTACAGTACTCGTTACTTTTAACGCCTTGCAGATCTCCTTTTAAACGCTTTCACCACTCGCAAACCCTTCATTTACACACAGTAGACTAAACGAAGCAGTAATTTCTAAAATTGTAGTGCATTCCATTCCGTTCTTATAGCAAAAAGTAATCGCAACGGTACCAGTAAAACATATGAAACCTATTTGACGATTGGCAACGTACTAAATATCCGATATGGCTAACACACTACACATACTTTACAGGATCAACGAAAAAAATGTCGCGAAAGGGAGTAATAAAATATTCAAATTTACAAAATTGTCCTTACACTTCGAAAACACATCGTAAATAAATCTTCCCCAGTTCAAGATGACTCCTGATGTCAGGCTATAGACACATTACACACACTGCTCTATACGAAGAAAACACCGTAATCTGTGAATCTATCTTTTTTCAGTTGTAAAACTTTGTATTGGAATAGTCGTTCCACCAGGTACATCGTTTCCGTTTACAAACCCGTGTTCGCCCGGTTGCTACATTGGCTGACTACAGCAATAGCCTGTACGTGCGAGCGTGCTGTGCTTGGTAATCGGGCGTAATACGTTGATTGGCTTAACACTGGTCGGTTGCTCGCGCCCCAGGCCTGCGCCTGTTGGCACGCAGAACGTGCCGAACCTGTGGTTACCAAAAACATCAACCATTTGGTCACTGAACAAAAGATCAAAAGGCTCATCGTTTCATCGTACTACAGCTGGTTTTTAACAAATTTCAACAAGCAGCAACCGGATGGATTGTTTCTTCAGTAGATCTCCGTAACTAATCATTCGTTACCACATCATGTATGAACGCTATCTGAAGACTGAGTAACGCCATCTGTACGTTATACTTATAAGCGGTGTAAATCATTTTAAGCGAGATGTAGTTACGTTGTCTCACCAGGGGTAAGATAGATACTGCCTACAGGAAAATTAAAGAGACGTTTGGAGAAAAGAGAACCACTTGTATGAATATCAAGAGCTCAGATGGAAACCCAGTTCTAAGCAAAGAAGGGAAAGCAGAAAGGTGGAAGGAGTATATAGAGGGTCTATACAAGGGCGATGTACTTGAGGACAATATTATGGAAATGGAAGAGGATGTTGACGAAGATGAAATGGGAGATATACTGCGTGAAGTGTTTGACAGAGCACTGAAAGACCTGAATAGAAACAAGGCCCCAGGAGTAGACAACTTTCCATTAGAACTACTGACAGCATTGGGAGAGCCAGTCCTGACAAAACTCTACCATCTGCTGATCAAGATATATGAGACAGGCGAAATACCCACAGACTTCAAGAACAATATAATAATTGCAATCCCAAAGAAAGCAGGTGTTGACAGATGTGAAAATTACCGAACTATCAGTTTAATAAATCACGGCTGCAAAATACTAACGCGAATTCTTTACAGACGAATGGAAAAACTAGTAGAAGCCGACTTTGGGGAAGATCAGTTGGGATTCCGTAGAAATATTGGAACACGTGAGGCAATACTGTCCCTACGACTTATCTTAGAAGTTAGATTAAGGAAAGGCAAACACACGTTTCTAGCATTTGTAGACTTGGAGAAAACTTTTGACAATGTTGAATGGAATACTCTCTTTCAAATTCTGAAGGTATCAGGGGTAAAATACAGGGAGCGAATGCCTATTTACAATTTATACAGAAACCAGATGGCAGTTATAAGAATCGAGGGATACGAAAGGGAAGCAGTGGTTGGGAAGGGAGTGAGACAGGGTTGTAGCCTCTCCCCGATGTTATTCAATCTGTATATTGAGCAAGCAGTGAAAGAAACAAAATAAAAATTCGAAGTAGGTATTAAAATCCATGGAGAAGAAATAAAAATTTCGAGGTTTGGCGATGACATTGTAATTCTGTCAGAGACAACCAAAGGACTTGGAAGAGCAGTTGAACGGAATGGATAGTGTCTTGAAAGAAGGGTATAAGATGAACATCAACAAAAGCAAAACGAGGATAATGGAATGTAGTCGAATTAAGTCGGGTGATGCTGAGGGAAGTAGATTAGGGAATGAGACACTTAAAGTAGTAAAGCAGTTTTGCTATTTGGGGAGCAAAATAACTGATGATGGTCGAAGTAGAGAGGATATAAAATGTAGACTGGCAATGGCAAGGAAAGTGTTTCTGAAGAAGAGAAATTTGTTAACATCGAGTATAGATTTGAGTGTCAGGTAGTCGTTTCTGAAAGTATTTGTATGGAGTGCAGCCATGTATGGAAGTGAAACATGGACGATAAATAGTTTGGACAAGAAGAGAATAGTGGCTTTTGAAATGTGGTGCTACAGAAGAATGCTGAAGATTAGATGGGTAGATCACATAACTAATGAGGAGGTGTTGAATAGAATTGGGGAGAAGAGGAGTTTGTGGCACAACTTGACAAGAAGAAGGGACCGGTTGGTAGGACATGTTCTGAGGCATCAAGGGATCACCAATTTAGTATAGGAGGGCAGCGTGGAGGGTAAAAATCGTAGATGGAGACCAAGAGATGAATACACTAAGCAGATTTAGAAGGATGTAGGTTGCAGTAGTTACTGGGAGATGAAAATGCTTGCACAGTATAGAGTAGCATGGAGAGCTGCATCGAACCAGTCTCAGGACTGAAGACCACAACAACAACAACGTAGTTACGTTACATAATTTAGGGGATATGTTAATATCATAATAATGTAATGGTCATTATCAGCATGTTCTGTAAATCTCGTAGGAAATGATAGTATACTTTTACGTACATTGTACTATTTACAGCATGCTGTTTCGTTTAACTCTCATATTTCATGCATTTAATCCATAGTGGACTCAGGTGTAATCCGTGACTGCTACTTTTTTAGGGTGCATAATAATACCTGCTGCCAATATAGAAGGTGATTGTATTTAATACACTAACGGTTTCGGGCTTGTGCCAATCTTCAGATGGTTTGCATCTGGCTGCATGTTACCACACTCAGTGTTGGAGAATGCTGTTTAAATCGAAAACAATGGTGTGATGATGAATATGTTGACAAACATGAAACACATGGAAGTGGCTAAGCAACATGTATTGCAAAATATTATAGTGCTTACACAAAGCTGGTCTATCCATATCGTTTAGAAAGTACATTTGTTACATTTACGTAAAAAAAAAATATTTCTTTTTGGACATGTTAACTGTGTATTAGTCACCATTTATTGTGGTGTTTCTATATTACGTCTTTGATACACTATTACACTTTCGATGTTGGTAACATCAGACACACTTGCACTCACAACATCCAACATGTTCAAATAGAGACATAGGGGCTATGGTCAAAGAGATTAAGTTTAAGAAGTACGAATATTTTATACTTATAAGTGCATAACTAATATTACAAATTATGAAAATGAAATACATACATGATTGTATGATTCTGAAACCAATCGGTTATTCATAATGTCTAGAATGGCTGCTGGTCTTATAAAAGGTTAAATTGTTTTATCCAGAGATTTATATGTGTGAGGGGGCTTATGTTACAGCCTTTGATTTTTAAATCTTCTGTGAAATTTAAAGGAAGTTTGGTAACATTGAGAGTGTAATGAGAATTTCTCTGTAAACTCCTGAGGAGAAAGTGGATGAGTTTCTATAAGGAAGAGGGCTTGCATAACGTGATTACGAGAAAGAGGTGTCTATACAGAATAATTAGGAGATCCAATTTTAAAATCATTATTCAAAATACCTTTGGAAGACTTAAGGTCTAATAACGCAGAAAGAGTAGAAAACATTCCATCAGAATTTCTAAAATCATTGGAAGAAGTGGCAACAATACGACTATTCACAATGGTGTGTAGAATTTGAGAGGCTACCAATGTGCCATGTGACTTCCGGGAAAAGTTATCCACAAAATTCCTAAGATTGCATGAGCCAAAAATCGCAAGACTTATCGCAAAGTTCATGCATCCAAGTTGCTAGCAAGAATAATATACAGAAGAATGTATAAGAAAAGTGAGGATGTGTTAGATGATGATCAGTTTAGCTCTAAACAAGGCAAGACACCAAAGAGGCAGTTATAATGTTGCAGTTGATGATGGAAGCAAGACTAAAAAATATAACTGACACATTCGTAGGATGTATCGACCAGGGAAAAGCGTTCAACAATGTAAAATGGTGCTAGATGTTCGAAATTCTCAGAAAATATGTGTAAGCTATAGGGAACGACGAGGAAAACACGAAATGTACAAGAGACAAGTGGAAGACGAAGAACAAAGGGCTGGATTAAAAAGGGTGCAAAACAAAGATGTAGTCTGTCGCCTGTACTGTTGAATCTGTACATCGAAGAAGCAATGATGGGAATAAATGAAATAATCAAGAGTGGAATTAAAATTCAAGGTGAAAGGATTTCAGTGATAAAGTGCGCTGATGACATTCTATCCTCAGTGAATACGAAGAAGAATTACAGTATCTGCTGAATGGAATGAAGCGTCTAATGAGCACTGAACATGGATTGAGAGTAAATCGAAGAAAGACGAAAGCCATGAGAAGTAACAGAAATGAGAACAGTGAGAAAGGTAACATTGGACGTTCGCTCTCGATGTGGGTTAAGAAATGCTGCTACCTAGGTAACAAAATAACCCTTGACTTGTGGATCAAGGACAATATCAAAACCAGACTAGCACTAAAATAGTGCCTTCTTGGCCAAGAAAATTCTACTAAAATCAAACACAGGCCTCCATTTGAGGAAGATATTTCTGAGAATGAGTGTTGCCAGTACAACGTTGTATGATAGTGAAACATTGACTGTGGGAAAAACAATAACAAGAGAGAATCGAAGCATTTAATGTGAAGTGCTACAAACAATATTTGAAAATTAAGTGGACTGATAAAACAAGGAATCAGGAGGTTCCGCACTGAATCAGAGAGGAAGAGGAACAATGGAAAACACTGAGAAGAAGAAGGGACGGGATGGTAGGATATCTGTTAAGACATCAGGGAATAACTTCAATGGTACTAGAGACAGATGTAGATGATAAAAACTATAGAGGAAGAAAGATATCGAAATACAGGCAACAAATAACTGAGGACGTATTTTGCAAGTGCTTCTCTGAGATGAAGAGGTAGGGATAGGGAGGAATTCGTTGTGTCGCCACATCAAACTATTCAGAAGATTGATGACTAAAAAAAAGTAAATGCATTTCGTTAGAGTTCTGTTGAAATGATTTGTTTCAAGGTCTACTTGTTTGAGAATTAGATGTGGTGGGTTTGGAGCTATGGATGAAGATTTTGAGCTCCTAAAGAAGATTCATTTTCATTTCTTTGCTGATGGTTCGTAGTATCTGTAGGTTGTCTTTAATGGCTGTGGCTGAGTGGCCATGCGCTTTCAGATTTCTAGCAAAAATGGACTTATCCAAATTATTTAGGCAGAAGGCTAACGCAACTGAAGGAACATGACCACACAGCCACAGCCGTTAAAGACAACCTACAACTGCTATCCCCTGGCAGCAAAGGAGAAAAACTGAACCTTCTTGAATAACTCAAAATATACATCTATAGGCCCAAATTGTCACCCCTAATTCTCAATGAACAAGGAGACCTAGCAAGCAAATGATTCATACACATCCTTAATGAAATACACTCCTGGAAATTGAAATAAGAGCACCGTGAATTCATTGTCCCAGGAAGGGGAAACTTTATTGACACATTCCTGGGGTCAGATACATCACATGATCACACTGACAGAACCACAGGCACATAGACACAGGCAACAGAGCACGCACAATGTCGGCACTAGTACAGTGTATATCCACCTTTTGCAGCAATGCAGGCTGCTATTCTCCCATGGAGACAATCGTAGAGATGCTGGATGTAGTCCTGTGGAACGGCTTGCCATGCCATTTCCACCTGGCGCCTCAGTTGGACCAGCGTTCGTGCTGGACGTGCAGACCGCGTGAGACGACGCTTCATCCAGTCCCAAACATGCTCAAAGGGGGACAGATCCGGAGATCTTGCTGGCCAGGGTAGTTGACTTACACCTTCTAGAGCACGTTGGGTGGCACGGGATACATGCGGACGTGCATTGTCCTGTTGGAACAGCAAGTTCCCTTGCCGGTCTAGGAATGGTAGAACGATGGGTTCGATGACGGTTTGGATGTACCGTGCACTACTCAGTGTCCCCTCGACGATCATCAGTGGTGTACGGCCAGTGTAGGAGATCGCTCCCCACACCATGATGCCGGGTGTTGGCCCTGTGTGCCACGGTCGTATGCAGTCCTGATTGTGGCGCTCACCTGCACGGCGCCAAACACGCATATGACCATCATTGGCACCAAGGCAGAAGCGACTCTCATCGCTGAAGACGACACGTCTCCATTCGTCCCTCCATTCACGCCTGTCGCGACACCACTGTAGGCGGGCTGCACGATGTTGGGGCGTGAGCGGAAGACGGCCTAACGGTGTGCGGGACCGTAGCCCAGCTTCATGGAGACGGTTGCGAATGGTCCTCGCCGATACCCCAGGAGCAACAGTGTCCCTAATTTGCTGGGAAGTGGCGGTGCGGTCCCCTACGGCACTGCGTAGGATCCTACGGTCTTGGCGTGCATCCGTGCGTCGCTGCGGTCTGGTCCCAGGTCGACGGGCACGTGCACCTTCCGCCGACCACTGGCGACAACATCGATGTACTGTGGAGACCTCACGCCCCACGTGTTGAGCAATTCGGCGGTACGTCCACCCGGCCTCCTGCATGCCCACTATACGCCCTCGCTCAAAGTCCGTCAACTGCACATACGGTTCACGTCCACGCTGTCGCGGCATGCTACCAGTGTTAAAGACTGCGATGGAGCTCCGTATGCCACGGCAAACTGGCTGACTCTGACGGCGGCGGTGCACAAATGCTGCGCAGCTAGCGCCATTCCTCGGCCAACACCGCGGTTCCTGGTGTGTCCGCTGTGCCGTGCGTGTGATCATTGCTTGTACAGCCCTCTCGCAGTGTCCGGAGCAAGTATGGTGGGTCTGACACACCGGTGTCAATGTGTTCTTTTTTCCATTTCCAGGAGTGTATTTATAAATCTCACGTCCCCCTCGCACCTAGCACTATCTGGAAGAAAATCATGTCTAAATAACTATATATAATTTAACAGTAACGATTTTAGAAAATATAAATAACTGTGTGTTTCCAAAATCATGCACTCATGTAACAAATTTACTTTCGAGGTTAGTAGTATCTGTTATGAACGTGTATGTGTAACGTTTCTGTACTTCTTTGACTTAAGCTCTTTGAAATAACGTCTGTTTTTCAAATGTAAACATGTTGTGTGTTGTGAGTGCATGTCTGTTTGAAGATACCAACATCTTAGGTGCCACTAGTTTGTCAAAGACATAACACAGAAGCACCAGTTATTAGCATGGTAACTAATATAGTGTTAATATCTAAGGAACGAAATATTTTTGTACAAAGATGTGACAAATATACTGTGAAAATGATATGTATGGACCAGATTTATGAATGTACTATAATATTTTGCAACATATGACACTTAACAACTTCGAAATGTTTGATATGTCTATCTATTCATCAAAATGCCATTTATTTTCGATTTAAACAGTGACCTCCAACACTAGCCATGGAAAATTGTACCTGAATGAAAGCCACCTGAAGATGAGTACATGACCGAAACCATTCGTATCACCTGCTGTTGACCACTACTTTTGTTCACGTTACATCTTCTCTGTATAATGTGCCTCATGAATTCAGCTTTCCCACACTTGAGAGCTACAAAATATGCATGGTGGATTATATTTATAATATTTTATAGCATCAGATAATTAACCGCTTCAGTTGTAAGTAGTTCTGTTCGATGAAGCAGTTAATTATCTGATTCTACCAAGTAGCTCAGTTTCGGATCTCCTATACAAATCTTATGAATAATATTTTGGTCATCAGTAAAAGTAGCACCAACAACAGACAGCATTTGTCACAGCTATGTACATGACATAGATATAAATGAATTCTCTTTCGATATTTAATTTTTATTCCATTTCACAATTATCTTGACAAATTAAGGTCATAGGCCCCATGCACAAAACACTAAAAATTAACCATATTAAGTTTGTTTAAGACACTCGAAATCTCCTCAGACTTCAAAAGTAATGTACTAAGTATGCAGATTAAGCACTGTAATAAGTCATGCTTGCAATGTGCTAACAGGAATTACATTCATAGTGAAGGGAAGATTGGCAGAAGCCAGTCTAGAGGGAGAGCAATGTAGGCTCTGAAGAACGGTAGTAATACTCGAAACAATACTAACCATACGTTTTATCTGACACGACAGTTTCAGCATTTGCTGAATTATACAGGCTTTTAGTAATGTATACTAGGACACTTTTTGAAATTTTGATGTTATTAGGCCTAGAATATACGAATCTGAGGTTCAACTTCCATTTGTGCAGCAAAATACTGCGTTAGATAAAATAATGAGGGGTTCCAATCGAGAAGAGTGAGAAGCGGGTTTGTAGCATTTCCGTTACTATACTCATTGCGTGCATATCACAAGAGATAATGGAACCAAGTCAGCTTAGAAAAAGGATTAAAAATTTAGCTACACGAAATAAAAAGATCTTTCAAGTGATTGCATTTTATCATATTTATTCGACAGATGCCTAACTACATAAAAGGCTAGCTGAATGGAAGGTATAGTGTTGTTAGAATAGGTTGTATAATGAGCATCAATAAGGAAACGGCAATCGGTTGCGGACAAAATAAGTCAAGTGATGTTCGTGAATTTAGATTAGGAAATAAAATGTAAACTGATTGACGAATGGTGTATATTAACGTCAAATATAAATTCAAATCTGAAATATTCTTTTCCTAAGGTTTTGCTGGAATTTAACCTTATAATGACGAAACATGGCGGTACACTGGACAAACAGAGAGAGGAAAGAAATTTCAGAAATGTTTTGTTACGGAAGAATGTTGAAGGTTAGATGGATAGACCTGATAGTTAACGAAATGTTAGTGAACTGTATCAGAGAGAAAATAGTATGCGACAATGGGACTAAAACAAGTGAGAGGTTACTACTTGACTAGAAGAAGGCATAGGTTTACTAGGCACTCCCTGGGGCTTCAAGATATAGTTAATTTGATAATTGATGAATGAGTTTTGGGAAAAACTTTTAGAGACAAACCAAAGTTTGACGACAGTAATCAGGTTCATATGGATATAGAGATTTCCACGAGATAGAGAGCAACACTTTTAACGATAATAGTGAAGGAGATGATATTTATATCAATAATTTGAACAAAATTAATAAAAAATATACAGCATACGAAGTAAGATCACTTCGCAAGTTTTAGTAAAGACAAGGGAAAGAGAAGGTGTTTACCGTTGTATTTTGGTAACAATTATCCTGGTAATTGCCTAGAAAACTCAAGCTAGGGTGCCTTGAGTATGTTCATAATCTTGCATTTAGGCATGAATATTTTTTCATACTTTCCGATGTATTTTAGCGACTTACAATTCTTGTAACAACAAAACAGAAAATCTAGAGTTCTTGCTTATTACTCTACTGCTTTCAGTTAATTACGAGTATACCTAGTGGAAACAGCTCCACTTATCCCCGATGCCTGTAGACAACGTTCTCTCAAAGACGGGTGTATTCAGATTGGGGAAACGTCCTTGTCGAAACGTGGCTATTTACGTTAAGTGCAACAAATTTCAGATCTTCTGTTGCAGTAATGGAGGCAATATTGGAAGAGGCTGAATGTTCTTGTGAATAGAATTATGTGTAGAAATTGAAAACAATGCTTTTCATTTCAGTAAAAATTGAGTATATTTGCAGTAAAAGAATTGACCTACTCCGCATTGCTTCAGCTGCTGTGTTATGCATTCCTTACATGACTCAGTACAAATAACGATTGTATCATATGAAATCAACATAGCTTTGGAATTATCGATTACGGTTGGAGACAAGTCTTTAATGATAGGAGTAGAAGAAGCAGCGCTAGCGTAGCGGACTTGCCGACTATCTTTTATGAATTACATTGCATGTGGCTTGTTCACTGGCGATTTTGACGTCGACCGTATGAAATGGTCAGTGAGTTAAATCTCATTGCTCCACCTAAGAAAATATTCTAGGTGGTTATATACATTCAATGACAGTAAGAAAAGTTACTTACTAATATCTAGATTCCTTATACAACCAACGCATTTTGTACAATAAAAACACTACCTGGGCTTATTTGTGAAGACATAAATAAATAATTTTGTTGGGTAACTGAAGTACCAACGCCCTGCGCCTTATGGGTGGAGGATAGAGTCTGAATAGCAATGCACGATAGTTTCCAGACGGGTGTCATTAGTCTAAGAAAAGTGTGTATTGTGTATTCTATGGAGAAGTCGAGAACTGAGTGAAATTTTGTCATAGCAAACGTGATTGAGAGTAAATGTGGCGGTCATTATTGTGTCTTATTCTTCAATGAGCAGTTAACGTGGAAAGACTGTATTGTACTTACGAGCGTCGTATTAACCAGCGTTATTTTGTACTGCCAGATGATGTATTTATTGTCGTGGAATGGTGATAATTGTCTGATTTGTGATATCTTATACATCACGTAACTGTTTAAACTAAACCTGAGAATTTGTTATAAAAATTCTGTGGGATATTTTCAGTATCAGTGCAATGTGAGAATATATATGTGGTCCTTAAATCTTGGTTATTGTATCTACTAGCGGGCGAGTTAGAGATTCTGCTCTTGTTTGTGATTAACGTCACAGCTGCAGAAATTTTGTGAATATTGGCGGACAATTTTCACTCCTTCCTAAGACCGAAGTTACGACGTTATTAGTTCTCAGGTTCTCTCGCTGCGGTGCAGTCGGTGAAATACTGTCGGACAATTAAGAACCTGACTGTCGGTATAGTCAAGGTGTGCCCGTTAAGCAAGGCAGCAGCGCCTCACTACAAAGTACCAGAGTTGAAAAGATTTTCCACGAACACGTTCAGTCCGATATCACTGAAGACAGGTGTTCGAAGACACCTACTACAAGAATAATGAAGTAGCAGACGCTTTCATGTGCAGACGAAGGAGGGTGTTTCGTACCCTCGTAAACCACAATCAGCTGAAGTGGCCAAGCCGGCAGCACGTCATCTTTACCGCAACGACTAACAAGATTGGAAGTAATGTTAGAGCCGGTGTTCCAGTCCATCCCAAAAATTCCAGAAAACACACATCCCATGAAGAACGACGTTGAAATTAGAGAGTCAGGTGTGCGGATGTGTTCATGGAGGGTTAGCAATGCGCACTGTCACCGATCACTACAATTAACGCAAGTGCAAGATAAAAAAGGGAGAGAGAGCTAGAGAAGAGTGTGGTGGTAGAACACTGCCAGGGGAATGGTCACAGAACACTACTTTTGGAGTATGGGATTTTTGCCTAGGCGACTACGGCGCAGTTACTTATAAATCAGGAACCCACGCCGAGTATGGCATGGTAGCGTGCTTCTACGTCTATATCTATACTCTGCAAACCAGCTTACGGTGAACGGCGAAGGATTCATTGTGTATGAATGTCATTTCCCCCTTATCATTTTCCAGTCGTGACTGTTTCGCGGAAAGACGGCTTACTCCTAAGCCTCCGTGTTGCCTCGAATCTCTCTAATACCATCTTCATGAAAACTTCGCGAGATATGTGTAGGAGGAAGCAGTATATTGGTTGACTCTTCTAGGCGCTTCGGAGATTTAGCTGTAGACCATACCGTGATGCAGAACACCTCTCTTTCAGCGTCTGCCGCTGGAGGTGACAGCAACTCTGTGATTCTTTCGAGCTTACTAAATTAATCTTTAACGAAACATGCTGCTCTTCTATGAATCTTCTCTGTTTTTCTATCAATCCTATTTGATGTGGTTCCCATACTGACGACCAGTAAAGAAGTATTGGCCGAACGAATATTTTGAAAGCTACTTCCTTTGTTGATGGACTGTATCTCCCGAGGATTCTTTCAATGAGTCTCAGGCTGTGATCTGCGTCACCCGTGATTCATTTTATGTGGCCGTTCCATTTCAGATCTCTCCGTACACATACTCAAAGGTATTTGATGGAAGTAACTGCTTCCACGCACTGTCCTGCTGTCGTATAATCATGCAGTAAACGGCCTTTCTGTCTATTAAAATTTGTGAATGTTGAGGGTCACTATCCACTGCAGCAACCCTCGATTCTCTCTAGGTCTTCCTGCATTTGGCTACAGTTTAATAGACCTGAGATTCTATGTACATTAAAGCCCTATTCACGAAAATCTTAGTGAAACTTCCGACATTACCTGCTAGGTCATTTATACTAGGGTTGGAACATAAATAGTGGCAAGTTTTTATTCACAACCGATAAAAATGTGTTACATCTTTGCACCTGTTACTGCCCTTCAAAGTAGTTACCAGCGTCGTGCAGAACCCGTCGCCAGCGATGTGGAAGGCGTAGTATATCGTTATCAGAGCCTGTTCTGTTAATGGTGAGAATGGAGCTGTCTACTGCCCGTCGAATCTCTGGAACAGCTCTGAAGCGAATGCCACGAAGTGGTTCCTTCATCTTCGGAATCAAATGTGAATCATTACGTCCTTCGTGCGACGATTTAAAGGAGGAACTACAGTACAAGCTTCATCTGTGAAACTGTTTTGGAAAAGACATGTAATACTTAGGCCTTTTCTACGTCATCCTCCGATTCAATGCCATTAAGGATTTGAGCAGCGTACGGAAGAAGTGGAAAGTGCTTGACATTTACTGGTCAGTGCAGGCGGTAGATTCGAATATGACAGTTAAGCTTTCGACACAAGGTAGAGCAAGGCTGACGGAGCACGCTCGTAGCACTGATTAGCGTCACTAAACAACAAAAAAATGCAGTTTTTATTAAAACTTTTATTGCCCTTATGTATTTTATTATTATGTCAAGTGTTAGGAGGAGCCCGGATTCAATTCTCGGCCAGGTCGATTATTTTCTCCGCATGGGAACTGGGTGTTGCGTTGTCCTCTCTTTCGTATCGTCATAATTTTCACTCCATCTGAGATGGCTGTATGGGGCACCTCCCAAAGGGCAATAATATCGGTGCTGAAGTGTTCACCATTTCGATCACTGATCTTCGTAGTTAGAACTTTCCACGAAACTTCATGTCAAGTTTAATTCTGATAGTCTGACGACAGGGTACATCAGTAACGCTCAGTAAAGATTTTATAACACGGGACTTTTGATATTTGCTGGACCATAGTGCGTTCTCAATTTTGATTGTTTTGCTGAAAGTCTCCTTTGCTACCGTGATCGCACCCGTGACGAACCGACGTTGTGGTTGGTTGCTTAATTCGTCTTCCAGTGTATCATATTGGCCCACTTCTGGATAGTTTTGACAATACTGCCTCACTTATATAAAGCAGGTACGTAGAGTATCTGGCATTCGGAAGTTTTGATTCCAGCTGTGGCAGCAGTCGAAAGATAGACAATTTTATCCCAATTCGTCTTGAAAACTGAGAACACTTTACAATGTTATTCCAATGCGCCATATAGTTTCTTGGTACTGGCAGACAGACTGTCACAACAGGCACGTTTCTTTGCCTATTCTGTTACCAAGAAATTCGTTCCTAAGGACGGGGCTCTACAGAGGTTGAAAACTTTCAGACAAGGAGACCCTTCCCGTAGAATTTCAACACCCAAAATAGTGTTTCGTAGGACTGGATACAGAAATCGCCGCTCTGGAAATGAGCGTTTTGTCTCATTGGCCAGGAGGCCTCTTACAGGGCATGTACGGCCGCCTTGGTGCAGGTCTTATTATATTCGACGCCTCATGGAGCGACCTGCACCCCGGATGGGGATGAAATGATGATGAAGACAACACCCAGTCCTTGAGCGGAGAAAATCCCCGACCCAGTCGAGAATCGAACACTGGCCCCTTACGGCGGCAGTCCGTGACACTGACCATTCAGCTATCGGACGGCACACTGAGCAGGCGTTGCAAACATAATTAAGAGCAGCTGTGGACGAGTTAGAGACAGGGAAAGAAAAACTAAGATCCTCACGCTACTTTGCGCTGCTCAACATCCGGAAATATGGGTGGATTCGGATTGGTACAGAAACGTAACATTCCGTTTATTTCGTTCCCGTCAACAAAAATGAAACGTTGTCTTTGCAATGTTAAAGCCTGTCTAACTCTCCGAAAGTCGGGTGTGTACAGCATTTTATGCAAATGTAACTCGTCTTACGTGGTGCAGACTATTAGAAGATACGAGGAGAGATGCGTAGAACATCAGCGACACACACGGGTAAAATGGCCAAGTAAATCAGCTTTCGCCGAATACTGCCTTCAGTATAATCATGAAATCAAATACGAGGAGACTAGTTTCATTGTACAAACACTAAGTTACAGGGACGGCGTAATTAAACAGTGTATAGAAATAAAAGTTCACCCTTGGTAGCTGAGAGCCCAGCACGTCGGAATGTTATGCCTAACGTCCCGGGTTCGATTCCTGGCTGGGTCGGAGATTTTCTCCGCTCAGGGACTGGGTGTTGTCTTGTCCTTATCATCATTATTTCATCCCCATGGACACGGAAGTCGGCCGGCCGGGTTGGCCGAGCGGTTCTAGGCGCCACAGTCTGGAACCGCGCGACCGCTACGGTCGCAGGTTCGAATCCTGCCCCTCGGGCATGGATGTGTGTGATGTCCTTAGGTCAGTTAGTTTTAAGTAGTTCTTAGTTCTAGGTGACTGATGACCTCAGCAGTTAAGTCCCACAGTGCTCAGAGGCATTTGAACCATTTTTTTTTTTTACACGCAAGTCGCCGAAGTGGCGTAAAATCAAAAGACTTGCACCTGGCGAACGGTGTACCCGGCGGGAGGCTCTAGTCATACGACATTTACATTTATCGAAATAAAGATATCGGAGAACCTGATATACAGGGACAGATGGTTCATTATAAATAAGGTTTGGACTCCCGCACTTACACAATTGAAATTGTGACGTATCAGTTCCGTCACATTAGCGAGCTGCTTGGAATACCCGCTCACTGGGTCCGACGCCAGCTGCACGCTTCGCCGCGCGGTGTTTACGTCGACCGCAACTGGTCAGTGGGCGCACAGTGGCCCGCTTCGGCGGTGACGATGTCCGAGGCGGTCTGAATTTTCGTTGTGCGGCAACAGGAAAACATCTGCTGTACAAGCTCCGCCGTGCAGACACAGTTTGCAACGTGCCCCGACACGAGAACATGTGAGGCCCATCATCGGACTTTCCAGTCGGCATATGGTTTTGAGGCGTCGTCTGTTGTTAGGCTATCTAGTAACTGTTGCATGTCATGATGCAGTGGCTTAAGTACGTTTGATGAACTTCGATTCTGTTAGCTTAAAAGGTGATTCTGTTTGATACAACTGTTTCCTATTGATTACTAATTTATAGTGAGATGTTCTGCGTTATGTCGCATAGCCTACTGAATGGCCATTGTTGAGGGTTGATTCAACACGTGTCGTTATTGGTTACTTTCCCTTTTGCTAGTTTTTTCACTTTTGCGCATGTTGTGGACCTCCACTCAAACTAAAGTCTTCCTACACTCCTTTGGTTGTTGAGTTACGAAGCTGATCTTGTGTAACTAGCAGCATCAGTTTCAAATTGTACGTGAATGTTTTTAATTGTGTAATATTACATGTGTTTAGGTGAGCTGTTCAGCTGTATATAGTTTGTGCTGAGGAGATGTGAATATCCTTGCTTGGCTGGCTAGTCGGTGGGGTTAGGATGCGATGAGGTGCAGTGAGTGTTTCAGCTTTTCAAAATGGCTCTGAGCACTATGGGACCTAACATCTGAGGTCATCAGTCCCCTAGAACTTAGAACTACCTAAACCTAACTAACCTAAGGACATCACACACATCCATGCACGAGGCAGGATTCGAACCTGCGACCGTAGTGGTCTCGCGGTTCCAGAATGTAGCGCCTAGAACCGCACGGCCATTCAGCTATTCCTAAAATATTCACCCAACCATGCAAGTGGTGGTCTCTTGCGTTTTTTTAATCATTGTGCATTAAGGTTGTTATTGACGTTTTATGGACAGTGGTAATAAAACAGTAAGACCTTTTCAATGTCTTTGCGCAAAACGTCTCATCCCGGCACCATTATGAACACATATTGTAACAGAAATGTCACCAGTTATGACATTCATCAGATTTGGGAAACGCTGAGGGAATGTGTAGCATATGAGAGTGGTATCTAAAAAGCAAAAGCGTATCAAAAGGCATAGCGAGCGTCAGGAGTCTAGCTCAGCAGTGGCAGGCAACTAGTAGTTTTCGGTGTGTTTGGAGCAAAGGCAGCGAGTACATGTAACAGCACAACTCGTAACGTCTGAAGAATACGACTTGGTTGGACATAGAAATATTGCACATTAAATGGAAAGAATATCTCGACTGAATTCCTGGAAACAGACCACTACACAGTCATTAAATGTATTCGCAGTAGCGAATATGGACAACCATCAGCTGTGAAATGGAATGTCGACAATGAAAACTTTTGCCTGACAGGGACTCGAACCCGGATCTACAGCTTATTGCGAACGGTCTCCTTCTTATTTGGCTGTCCGCGCCCAAGTCACTGCCAGACCAAAACTTCCATGCACCGTTAACCATGAGTCTACAACCAGTATTGTACTGTATGGAACTGGGGACCTAGAAACGACGGAGGGGCTTCGTCCCCACCGTACTCCCCAGTGGTTCACAACCCCACAACAGACTACAGCAGTCGACTCACTCCACCGCCACCACACCAGACCCTCAGTGGACCCCCCCCCCCCCCCTCCCCCGTCAACTCCGCAGGGAACGTCTCGTACCAGACGAGTGTAACCCCCAATGTTGGCATGGTAGAGTGATTATGGTGTAGCGTACATGGAGAAAGTATCGCCGACATAGTGTAGCTGAGGTGGAATAACGGCAGATGTAAAGCCGCCTAAGAACTATCCACAGACTGGCCGGTACACCGAACCTCGACACTAATTCGACGTGAGGATTTGTGCCAGGGACTTGCACGCCTTCCCGCCCGCAAAACAGTGCGTTACACCGCACGGCTAACCGGACGGGCTCTACAACCTGGACTCGTAGACCTGTTATGTATATTTCCGCACAGCTGACACATTTTACTTGAATGTAGGTTGCCTGTTGTCGGCGAAGAAATACAATATTGCACTTCCTTTTTATTCTGAATTACGATGCCAAAATCCTTTGGATATGCATGCATTTCCAAAGAAACTTAGCATCGTAAATCAGAACAAAACGGACACTGCAATATCCTCCTACAGATAGTGGTCGCCAGCTCACCTCGGCAGGCCCCTCGGTCTTGATGGCGAGCAGGAACGGCGTGTTGGCGCGCGCCACCAGGTCGGCGAAGCGCAACTGCACGCCGCGCGGCCGCCGCAGCTCGAAGTGGTGGTGCAGCGCGCGCCCGCGGCTCCGCAGCTGCGCCGACAGCAGCCGCACGAAGGCGGCGCCCACCTGCGTCAGCTGCAGCTGGCGGTCGAGCACCATGTGCCACGGGAAGGCGCGGCAGAACGAGCGCACGTCCAGCGGCAGCGCCGACGCCGACTCGGACAGCCGCTGCGGCTCCCCAACCTCTGCCCCCTCTGACTGGTCCACAGACGCTCGCCGCGGAGTGATGGTGTACCTGTGAAGCAGAAAGACTCTCTTTCACTGACTGTCCAATCTCTCACTCTAGCAGACCATCTGGTGCCGCCCAGAACCTTATTTTATGTCACATCGTAACTTCTCCATCCCCCATCGCCTACAACACCAGTAGCGGTCAAATGCCATCGAAACTTAACAATCTACCAACGACCACAAACGCTATAAAAACTGGAAATACTTGCCGGCGGTTAGTTATCCACAATCCTTAATTTTAGGGACCGATGACCGTAGCAGTCTGGTCCCTTTAATCCCACAAACAAACCAACCAACCTTAATTTTTGAAATGCTCTTACTTTCTGTCTGTCTGTCGATATTTGATTTTACTATCTCATACCGAACGGTTTCGGCCAGTGTTGCCGGTCTTCAGATCCGTTTAAGGAAATAATATTAAATGATACTTGGTTTTATAACACAGTAAGATATAGCAAGTTCGAATTACTCCGTCTATTATGACTTCAACGCCCCTTAATCATTAAACTTTTTCCTGTTTTCCTTAATATTTTCGTTAAAGCTATCTACGTAACGTGTTACTTAAACAAGATGGCCCCAGGAAGCTCCGACGACGGATAATGTGTTGTTCGGGAAGGCAGTTTTCAAGAAGGGACACAATTCGAGAAACGCATCGCTTGGGTGCTGGAGAGCGAAGTCCGAGAGTGAAAGGGTGTGACGGTTTGCTCCGATCCATTTTGTTGTCTGAATAGGTAAGGTATGCAACCCTGTAGCCAACTGTATATTGCAGACTGACGAACTGAGTGTGATTACATTCCTGCACATGTACCACATTCTTCCACACAGCCCTTGTGCGAATCCTACTCTACGTCTTGTGTAATCTACCTATGCAGTAATATTGTTGACAGCAGTGCTACATGCACCAGTACACAGCTGCGGAAATTATCGACATGATACTTGCGTACAGCAAAGTGGATTGCAATGGGAGAGCTGCTGCAAGATTGTAGGCGGAACGTTTTCCAAACAAAAGTACTCCACACATTCCACGTTCGTGGCCACCGAGAGACGCCACATAGAAACGGAAGTTGCACGTAAGTGTTTTCTGCCTGAAGTGAGTCCATTGTGCAGCTATACAGTAGCACTTGGTGCTTGGTACTTGCGAATACTATCACCAGTCTACTGTTTGTCCTCTGGTAAGTGCTAAAACATGATGTGGGTCGTCCACCCTCTGCTCGACCACTAAGTCGGAGGAGGATATGCTGACGAAATTAGGAAAGGACCCAGCCACCAGCACCCAGCAGATGGTACAGGTGCTGCACACGGGTAAAATTACCATTTGGCGTGTTGTCCATGACAACTGGCTTTATTCATACCATCTGTATGGATCACAGGAGGCGGACTCCCCATGGCCGGCCGCGGTGGTCTCGCGGTTCTAGGCGCGCAGTCCGGAACCGTGCGACTGCTACGGTCACAGGTTCGAATCCTGCCTCGGGCATGGATGTGTGTGATGTCCTTAGGTTAGTTAGGTTTAAGTAGTTCTAAGTTCTAGGGGACTGATGACCACAGCAGTTGAGTCCCATAGTGCTCAGAGCCATTTGAACCATTTGGACTCCCCATGACAGGTACAGTTTGCATAGTAGTATTTACAACAATGCATACTCTATTCACAATTCCTGAGCTTGGTGCTATATCTCGTTTACTAGAGATAGCATATTAAACTTGAACAGCACCCATGTTTGAGCGGACGAAAATCTGCGTGCGCAATCATTCAAACTCAATAACACAGGTTCGCTTTTAACATCTGGCTGGGATAATCCGTGACCATATCATTGCCCCATTATGTTCTTCCAAGGAAGCCGACAGGACCGATCTAATTCATATTTATTAGAGACGTTATGCTTAATCTACTAGCTGTAGCGCCACTAAATGTTCGAATGGACTTGTGGCTGTAACACGACGGAGCTCCAGCACACGTTGATGTCGATGAGCGGAATCATATGAATGTAGCATGTCCCAGTCGATGGATTGGTGAAGTTGGACCATCTCTTTGGCTGGAACGGTCGCCAGATATGTCATCTCTAGACTATTTTCCGTCGGGCAGCGTGAAGAGTATGGTGTATGACACGTCTGTAATGTTAGCGGACGACATTTCTGCTCGAGTCCAGGGAGTGATTGAAGTACTTCGAAAACAGCTGCACTTGCTGGCTCATATGCGTGAAGCGCAGTACCTCCGATGCGGGCTCTGCATTGAGATACGCTTTTCGAAAGCGTCTAGAATGTAGACAGCGTCATGCGCTACTCGCGTTGAGTATATTGACTTATAATGGAACGCACACCCATCTCATATTTCAAAACTCTCTGGCGTCCAAGCCGTGGTTTACCGGATATGGGTTTCTCCTTGAAAATCGATCAGTGTGCCATCCCGTACAACATACTAAGCATAGTGTGTCTCTTTCTGGGACGCCCTGTATGTGCCGAAATTTTACATAAAATATTTATACTTAAATTTATTATTCAAATAACGCGCTAGTTTTTATAATTAGTTTTACTACAAGTTACACTAAATAGAAGATACAGCTAGTTAAGTTTACAATGACGATACCTAGTGCAAAAACATATGGAGCTAATCAGCAGAATCTGAAACATTGTTACCGCTCATTCTAAACCAGTCATTTCACATTTTTTGAGAACGAACTCTGTGTTAAGCCACTAATTAAGATTTAGAATAAAGCACAGTTACGTAAAATAATTATCTATATGCCACTTGCACTCGTAGGTATGATATTCCCAATGCAGGTGGATAAAGTAATTCCATACACTTTTCTAAATTATTAGATACCGCATTCATCGTAAAAAAAAAGGTTCTCAATATTTACACTCTATTCTGAGTAGAAAACTTAGCCTCGGAGCTTCCCAATGACTGATATACTAATTTTTTCGTACAACAATCTTTAGACACTCGGACGTCACTCAAAACCAGCAGTTGTGCCGAGTTGTGGTCGAGCTAACAAGGATCTATATTCTCCCGGAGTTTGCTCAAAGGATAGTTATGCATAAGTTGCTTTCGAATATACCACCATCTGCAAAATCTCAGTATTACGGAAGTCTAAAATATTTCGAGTTATGTGAGTCGTCCAGGCTTTCAACCTATCTTTTCTCCTCCAGAGAACGTACCTTTTGGGCGCTCGTGATGCGGTCGCGAGGTGGCGGGCACGAAGGAGGATCGGCCAAGCGAACGTGTGAAATAGTTAGGCTGGTAGTGGACACGAGAGGCACCCTTCGTGTCGAGGACTGTCGCTACGAAAACGTCCATTCGGATCGGTGACTGCTGTATTAGGCGCGTTTTGGGGGTGGTCTGCGTCGCTAAGAAGTTTGATGGCCGTCAGCCGATTATTATGTTGTTGCAGGTCCTGATTCGTGACTACTTTTCCGATGCTGTTGGACACATTCAACTGACTTAATAACGTGATATCGTTGTATTTACCTCATTTGCTGGAGACACGTTTAATTGTTTACGTGAATAAAGCTTTGTGTGCAGTGAAAGGTAAATGAAGTTCTCCCTTCCCCGAGGTCCAGTCATCACACTTATTCCTTTATGGCCGTTGTGACAGCATTCAGGTGCCGATGTGTCCCCTTGTCGCTATTCATTAAACTCAAATTAATGGATATATTGTCTACATTGTGTTGTGGTTATAGGATGCTTCGACTGTCATATCATTTAAGTGAGAAGAAGCGTTAAATGAACAAAGTGATTTAGCACATAGTATTCACTATCAAGTTTTTAATGATATGTGTTATCCTTCATCAGCATTCTTTACCATGTGTCAGGTTCAGCGGCCGACGACACACTGGCAGTGGTGAGCTTGACCGAATGGTAGATACGTCAATGAGATGCTGTTTTTGACCAAACATTTACGCAGTACTCTTTATGGTATTTTAATAAGAAGGAAGGGACGACACATCTTAATAATTTTAGCTGTTTCTCTCTAAAAAAACAACATTAACGGTGTAGGAAGTTGGCTGTAACATACAAGATAACATTATTTGAAGACTGAATTTTTAATTCCGTTATAAAGTTTAAAGGGTAGCATCACAGTCATCCTATGTGTATCAGACAGACGCCATGTTGAGAGCATTAATAGCAACCTGACACAGGTTCATCAGTAGAAAGTGATGACTGGGTGTTGTGTGATGTCCTTAGGTTAGCTAGGTTTAAGTAGTTCTAAGTTCTAGGGGACTAATGACCATAGATGTTAAGTCCCATAGTGCTCAGAGCCATTTGAACCATCAGTAGAAAAGACCGACAGAGCATGTCAAGTCTCGACTTGCCTGAGACCTTGCTGACTTAGCTGCTCTCTAGTCACAGACGTGTCTCGGTGGCTCGCTAGTAAAGAGACAGATTATAAATCCAGAGGTTCTGCTTTCGATCCACAATCAGTTCCACGATTTTCAACTGCCACTTGTCACTTCTTTCACCTCTGGCAATATTTTTTGATGCGAAAAATGTCCAGTTGAACCAGGGTTCGGATTCCATGGTAGACTCTATGTTCCTATATAACTGGGTGGGTTAGTCAGTTCGAAGATTGGAGAAAGACAAGGGGCCATGCCTAGTAAAGCACTGTGGTGCTCAAAATCATCTCCGGATTCATGACTGCTTCTTTTGAAAAGAGTCATAGACGTAGAACGAGGGGCAGTTGCCACATTAAAAAAACATTCACTAGGTATTCAAAACCCAGCCCTCCCCTATTTAGTTTATATTTTGATTTCCTTTGAAGTTATTATAGTTTAATCTGATAATAAAACTGAAATATCAGAAACTTAACGTACGGGTAAAGGTCATTGTTTTCCTTGATTGTACTTAATTCTCGCCGTCTAGTCACTGTTCGTCTAAGGCTAAATTTTACAACGTCCTTTATTTTTCTTAGTACAAGCGTTCCGCACAACATTCAGCGACTGTAGAAGGTGATGGGTTGGGAGAAGCATCACTGTTCAACCACCATCCACTGGTGCAGCTATGAGCGTCAGTTGATATCATTCAATAAGACTGCTTGCTGCACTGTCCAGCATATATCACTGATGGGACTGCCATAACCTGATGCTGCCAGCCTAACTTTTCAGAGTGGATTACTTGGACGATACAACCTTCACTGCAAACCACTGCTGAGCCTAAAAACCTTCTGAAACCAAGCTCGCATAAATATTTCTTTATTTAAAACAAACAGTTTCGACAGACTTTGCTGTATCTTCAGGTCTTAAAAAAACATTTTTTTATTAAATGTATTCTTTTCAAGTTAGAAATAACGCCCAGTTATCATGTGGATAAAAAACAGCACATTATAAAAGGTATCTCGCAAATCAAATATTTAAAAACATATAACACCTTTTGTAGCTGGGTTTATATAACACTCACAGTGGACATTAGGCCATCTAAAACGGAGTATAAAATATGTTATACGCTGTTTCAGGTGGATCTTAAATGTTTAGAATACGTCCAGCTCACGTAACCAGATGTGCTATTGTATACTGTGTTTTTGTAACGTAAGAATTACCTATGAGCGATTTATGTATGGACATGGCCAGTTGGCTGGCCGGAGTGGCCGTGCGTTTCTAGGCGCTACAGTCTGGAGCCGAACGACCGCTACGGTCGCTGATTCGAATTCTGCCTCGGGCATGGATGTATGTGATGTCCTTAGGTTAGTTAGGTTTATGTAGTTCTATATTCTATGGGACTGATGACCTCAGAAATTAAGTCGCATAGTGCTCAGAGCCATATGAACCATTTTTTAACATGGCCAGTTGCACACGGTGCTTTATGTTTTAAAATATTTTAGTTATGACAAACCTTTCACAACGTACTGTTTTTCATCCATATGACAACTTGGCGCGAGGTCCAACATAAAATGAACACCAAATACTGTCGACTTAACGCCCATGCTTCCCGGTGGATGTGGACTGGGAGCATCGCTGTATGATAACAAAGTCTAGGGAAAGGATATGGTTGCAACATGAGCGTCACTATAAAGTTTCTCCTGCTCCCCACTGGTGCAGTCCGCAGCTCGTGGGCTAGTAGCTAGCGTAGCTGCCTCTGGATCGTGGGGTCCCGTGTTCGATTCCCGGCGGGCTTAGGGATTTTATCTGCCTGGGGACTGGGTGTTTGTGTTGTCCTCATCATTTCATCATCATCCTCGTCATTAGTGGCTAGATTGGATTGTGAAAAAAATTGAGACTTCGTACGTGCGCTGATGACCGGGTTGTTGACCGCTCAACACAACAATCATCATCATCATCATCATCATCATCATCACCCACTGCTAAACCTCCCGCTTGGGATGAGAGGCTACCACGACCACGATAACTACTTTACACCTGCCTTTCCACCCTCCATTGGGACCTACAAAACCTGGCATTGGCGATTCTACTACCCAATGTATTTCTAGCCCAGGAAAAAGGGATTTCAGAAAACCACAGTAAGAACAAGAAGATTATCTGAAACTTCATGGCAGATGAAAACTGTGTGCCGGACCGAGAGTCGAACTCGGGACCTTTGCCCATCGCTTCTGTTAAGTTTGGAAGGTAGGAGACGAGGTACTGGCAAAAATGAAGCTGTGAGGACGGGGCGTGAGTCGTGCTTGGGTACCTCAGATAGTAGAGCACTTGCCCACGAAAGACAATGGTCTCGAGTTCGAGTCTCGGTCCGGCACTCAGTTTTACCTGCCAGGAAGTTTCATATCACTATGTTGCAGGGTGAAAATCTCATTCAGGGCATCTGAAGTTTAAGAGTGCGTAGGACTACGAGAGCATTGTGTTAACGGGACGGTGGGGACGTGGTGTACGATGCTGACCTGAAGCGGCGGCAGTCCGCCGGGTCCCTGGTGACGACGACGTCGGCCGGCGTGCCGTAGAGCGTGTCGGCGACGGCGCGCAGGCAGCCGGCCAGCAGGAAGGCGGCGGCGGGCCGCTCGCACGACACGAGCAGCGTGTGCGCGCCGTCCTGCGACTGCGAGAAGACGAAGCCGGCGCGTGCGCGCGCCTTCTCCTGCAGCACGTCGTGCACGCCGTCCAGCTGGGCCAGGAAGTCGCGCAGCGAGCCGCCCAGCGCGCGCCACGCCACCACCACGCGGCCCGGCGCGCTCGCCGCCAGCTGCGCGCCCAGCAGGCGCACGCCCTCCAGCGCCGCCTCCGTGCCTGCCGAAAACACGCGCGCCGATCACGTTACTCTGCGTCGTGGGAGGCCCCGACGAGGCGCCAGAGACGCACGTGAAACTTATACTGATGTGCCAAAACATTATGACCACTGCCCACCCAGAAATTGGATGCCGTCTGACGGCGTTGTGGGCACGTAACGAAAGTGTGTAAGCGGAGCAGGAGCAGACACGAATGAGGTGTCACCCTTGGGAATAGGCTTCAAATTGAGAAATCCATTGCAGTACAGAAAGATATTACGCAGAGCCTGTGAAAGAGTATCTCGAAAACGGCGATGCTGTTCGAATGTTAACTTGCTACTGTCGTGAACATCTACAGATAAAGGTAGAAGGACAGTGAAACTGCCACTGGGAGCGAAATGGCTGGACGTCCACGACTCTCCACAGAACATCGGGGTCGGATGCGTCTCTGCTCTGTAAAGCAGGATAGATGTTGATCGTAGCATCTCTGCCGAAAGAGCACAATGTTGGTTCACGCTCAAGTGTTTCAGAGCTCAAGTGTACACCGTACATTGTTGAACATAGGGCTCCACAACAGATCATCCCTACTTGTTTACATGTTGACCCAACGACGTCGTCAGTTACGATAGCATTGGGCACAGGACTATCGGGATTCGACAGCCGGTCAGTGGAGACGTGTACGGTTTTCGGGTGAATCACGTTCTTGCTACAGTAGGTCGAAGGACGTCTCCACCCGATCGGGTGTCAGCATCCCACGTTCTACAGCGAAGTCCCAACTACGTGTTCCCATTCCACCCTCTAAGATTTTGTCTTAGCAGCCCGTGTTTCTTGGTTAATTTTCACTTCTCGCTGTTTCCTCCCACAAACGCCGTTCTTCTGCGACTCTGGCCACAAGATGGCACACGTACTGCAGACGACAGTCTCTGATGTACTGCACATATTGTCTGTCCGTTGATAGATGGCGTCAATTGTAACAGTGCTGCTTTTGCTTTTTTCTTTCTCATACTTAACAAAACATTTCTCTGGCTGATTTCGCCTGCCTTGCGTTTCCCTTCACACAGAGGACGAGTGTCAATTCTGCGAATAGCACTGGGTGCGGACTTCTTGAGATTTTGTGGCCTACACTTCGCCCTTGGCGTCATCACCGTCCAAAATGCTTTCACAGTTTCCTCACATCTATGTATGCCTGCACTTTAACATGGGAAATCAAAATCTATGTAGCTATGTGTTAGCAATCACTAATAATAATTTGTATTTCATTATCAATTGGGAATTATTTTATTCCAATTTAATTTGTTTATCTCTTAAAAGGTTTCCTCGAGTCATACGACAGTCTAGTTGAAACTGTTATGTAACATAATAGAAATTAAACAACACAATATTTGTTGGAAAAGACAATGTTGTCACATACATGAGCCTTCCTTCACATGCTAAAAACTCACTTCCTAAATTCAAACATTAGTCATATCTGACATGACCTTAGATTTACCACATTATTCTATTCTGCAACCAGTTCATTTAGCCAGGTGATCATTGAAATCTCCTACTCTTCATCATTTCCGAAGCGTTTAGAAAATTTCTTTCAGTTTATAAAAAAAATGTGGCAATCGCTAGGACCAAGGTCCATACTCAACAGTGGATGGTCAGAAAGTACAGTACAGTTTGATCCAACAATTCTTGAGATGCAGCAACAGTGTGATGGCGGGCATTTTCGTGAGGAAACAGAAATTATTTTTTACCCCCTGTTTTGGACGTCGGGCCATAGTTTTCATAGAGACTTACTATAGAGATTTGCACTGATTTACCTTCCTTAATGAACGTGAACCATAAGAACATAGCATCGGAATTCTGAAGCTCATATCCAAACATGGCAAATGTTGGAAAGTAGAAGGTTTTTATGTAGGGAAGTAAAGGAAGCATCATTTGTGTAACAGAATTGTTGTTTCTAGTAAAAATCATGTTTTCCACTTATATGCCTAAACGTTATTTTTTTTGTATGATACTTGTACTGACAGATGACACAAATAACTTAGTGGAAACATTTTTGGTGTTCTGTTCTTGACAGTATCTGAATTTCTGAGTTTCCTGGCAAGGTTAGAAGACATCTATTTTCTTTGCTATCTCTTTTCATGATTGTTATCGTGAAGGGCTATATCTTGGTACTTCTGTGTTTGTCTTCCAGGTATGGCTTTCATACACACAGGTAGCCATTACAGTGGACATGTCAATACTTATAACAAATGCCATTTCATTTTTGTCCCTTTATCCAGCTGACGGTATTGTGAATCTACATTTTAAGAATACGCGGTTGCAAGGTTAGTGACCACCATACATCGTTGCTCTTTACCCTCATCGCTTTGAAATGTTTGGCTGTGGCATCCAGAAGCAGAAAAAATGTTTTTCAATTTTCCAACTGAATTCTTTTCTCTTGAGTTTAAAATTAGGAAATGCTCTGCAACAGTTGGACATTTACCAAATGGAAAACAGGTTCCACTTCCTTCCAATGACAATGTTCTTACATCTGGTTTTAAAGGTAGAGCTCCGAAACAAATGTTTATCACCCAGTAGACATCATTCACCCTATTTTTTCCAGTGAGTTTCGAACAATATTTTTCAGAGACCATGTATTACAATATTTTGGTTGTTACCTGTCAATTCCTTTAACTTAAAGTCAATACAAGTGATTAATTAGGATAGATTCTTAACAGCTAGTCATCTTACATTCTGAATTTTTTCGTGTTTGATGTCTAAATAAGGCCCATAAAAGTGAGACTATGTCTTTCATGGTACTAGAGGGAGCTGTAGAGGGCAGGAAATGTGGAGGAAGACTGAGATTGGAACACATCCAGCAAATAATTGAGGTTGTAAGTCGCTAGTACTTCTCTGAGATGAAGATGATGGCACAGGAACGGAATTCATGGCGGTCCATATGGAACCAGCCATAAGACTGAAGATTCACAAAAAAAATGATTAATTAAAATAAAACCAGACTATTTCATCTCGTGCTTAATGCAGCAGTAGTCCACTCATACGCGTCAGTTGCAGCTTAATAAGTCGATTTTTGATTATGGAAGATATCTGTGAAAACAGTGCAGTTGTTAATATTTTGTTACATGTTACTGACACCGTGTCACTCTTCAGAAGTTTCAGTCTTGCCCAAAATAATGATAAACACCAAGGCCATTATTATTATTTACTGAGATACAAGTACACGTCTGGGCGGTTGTTCGATTAAAAAGAACTACTAGTCCTCACGGTCTGTATTTACCAAATGCAAGACGTAACTTCGTTACGTAAACACATGCATACAAAAATATTATTAGGAACACAGAGAGGTAATTGCCAGAGAAATAACTACGTTGGTGCTGAGAGTCGTCAAATAGTCATAATGTGATTATTGTGTTGTATTATGGATTTTGATAACTACTGCAACTGAAACTGTGACGCTATAATATTGTTTTGAAATATTATTATAGCTATAACATTGATTGTGCAGCTCAGTTTATTTTCTCTTGTCTACTGCCAAACGTAAGTGCAGACATTTGCTGAGATGATCACAAAACTTGTTACAAGAAAGGGACTCTAGTTGCTACAATATGTGGGTATTGTAAAACACAGAAAACAAGTCATTTGTGAAAATAATAGGAATGTATGTGTAAACATGTGTAGAAAATTACATTAGGTAACCCAAATATTCGAGACAGCTCCAAGGGAGTTTGAATCATTTAAAAACAGTGATTGTAATCTAAAAATAAAACTGACATTTTGCCACAGGAACAGTGGTTTACTTCCGTGTAAATTGGTGTACTTTGCTGTAGAGGATATATTTATATTTCTTCATGCCGTATCACCGGCATTACGTTCATTCACCCATGACAAGTATGTTACAAAATGACGTGGCTCTGTATTCAAAAAGCATTTATGCTAAATGTTTGAAATTCCTTATTTTATTTCTCAGTTGGCTCAGTGTTCCTTACTATCCATAATTTAAAGAAATTATGGGAATCGTATTTGCCTAGTCATCAAAACGTTCTCGGTCCTGGGTTCAAATACAGCAAATTCTTAAGTTAGAAATTACAGCGGCTGAATAATACTGGTATAAAAAGTCACCCTTGGTCTGTCAACGGCCATGTCAAAGTGGGCAGGGAAGTGGACAGAATATGAGGGCAGTTTTTGCCCACAGCATTGACAAACAGCATATGGATGCAGAACGCAATGAAAATCACTGAATTAAAGACACAGTGTGTATCCATATGACATGTGGCCTGTAATAGAAAAGTGTTATTATGATCTCTCTATTGACAAAATATTCTGCTTAGTCCGCCATTCAAATCTTCGGTATGGGAGTGTGTTGATCAGAAAAATATTGAAAACTCAACGAAATAAAAACACACTAAATGTCACACGTTGACTGTCGGAGGTTTGAATGTGGTAGGGAAGCTAGCAAATCTGGTAAGAGAAATGCCAAGGCTCAGTCTAGGTAAAGTGGGAGCCTGTGAAGTGAAATGGATGGAAGATCAGTATATATGGTGAGCTGAACATAGGATAGGACTCAAACAAATATAAGCTTCAATAGTGGGATTCAAATTTGGGGCTGAGGGGGTATCAGTGATAAATTTCGCTTATGATAGTGCAGTGCTCAGTGAAAGACATAAAGAATTACAGGACATGTTGAATGGAATAATCAGCATAATTAGGAGAGAATATAGAGTAAGTGTAAATCGAAGAAAGAGGAAAATAATGAGAAGTACCACAACTGACAATAGCGACAAACTTAACATCAAAATTGTGGACCACGAAATAAATGCAATTAAGGAATTCTGTCAGCTTGGAAACAAAACAACCCATGATTCACGAAGCAAGGAGGCATAAAGCGCTGGCTTGTACTGGCACAGAGGGCTTTCCTGCCCAGAAGAAGTCTGTTAGTGTCGAACATGAGACTTAATATTTAATCTGCTGAAGAAGTTTTTGAGAATGTATGTCTGTACTCTATACTGTAAGGTAGTCAATCATGGACTGAGGTAAAACCATAAAGGTAGATCGTCGGAGAGCTTATAGATATGGTGCTATAGCAGGGTATTGAGAATTTCGTAGATTGAAATTGTAGGGAATGAGGAGGTCATTCGCAGAATCGGCGAAGGAAGGAAAATATGGAAAACATCGACAGGGATAAAGGACAGGATGACAAGACATGTGTTAAGACGTCAGAGAAAAGTCTGTATGGTATTAGAGCTCTAGAGCGTAAAAGCTGCAGGGAAGATAGCGGTTGAAGTACACCTGCCTAATAGTTAAGGCCGTAGGATGCTACTGCTACTCTGAGATGAAGAGGTTGGCACAAGAATGAAAATCATGGCTGGCAGCATCAAACCAGTCAGAGAACTGAGGGCTCAAAGAAGTCTTCATTTGAAGCCATAACATTTCGAGCCATTATATGCTCATTTTGTATAAAAGACAGTTTTAACGCAACGTTTTGGAAATTTCCATGAATAAGTATTAAATTATGAATTTATCGGCGAAGAGTGCTGTAAAATGCAAATTTTAATATGTAGCACAGATCCGATAAATGTTAACTACAACCAAAGGTCATGATACAAACAAAAGCATCTGCCCCTAACATTCTGTAGAAATGAAAGTCTGAACTATTAAGCGGATATATGCCAGTTCCCGAACGCTGCAGGTTTTCTTGCCTTCGTATTCATTCTAATTTTGTATTAGACAAAGTGAAGGAAGCCAATCTGTAGATTAATAGTAATCTAACTATATTCACATGATTTTAAAGTTATATGCTCGGCTTGAAAATAAAGTGACTTCTTTGGGAAATATATACTAACACTTTAACAACAATTTTAATTCCTTAACATCCACCCAAGATCCTATGTAAATACCAATATTCACATACCTATGTATACAGGAAGATAAATAATTCTCAAAACACGGAGAAATTGATAAATGTCGTAGTGAGACAACCGCAAGTAACATTAATAGCTTGTACAGGATGTAGACACCGGCAAAAGAATGGGAACACATTCATTTAGGTTCATAAAATATTTTTGATTCCCGCTAATATCGATACCTTTCATCATTGTCTCGTTTCGGAGCTTAATTTGGATCGAGCTGAGAAACATACCGGTTCATTAATAGCCAATATATTTAAAACTCTTACACGCAGATGTCCAAACCCACCCATGGAGACGAGGTTAGCAGGCAGATAAAAATAAAGACGTCGCTAGAAGAAAAAAAGCGACGCAAAGGGTCCTGGCGGTCAGAACGAGTTTCTCTATGCTCACAGTTACATTACGCCAAGCATGTTAATTCCAAGAGGATCGTGTTTCTGGGGGAGAAACAAATCCGATATTATGGTACCAGACCTACCGTAGAGAACCAGTTTGTAACGCCAGAACACATTTTAAGGTGAACATATCACAAATAACCAGTGCGAGTTAACAATCGGACGGAAGAGTAAGTGGAAGAGAAATTTTGTAACTAATAGCTGTTCTGTTGCAGATTCTGAGGAGTTAACTCTTTGAGGAGCCACTGCTAGTTTGATATTATTTTTATGTGGCCAGTGTCTGCCAGCTGCATATTCTGACACTCTAGCACTCATGGTATCAAAGGTAGCCCATCTTATCTGAGAAACATGGCCCCTGGCTGAGGTATGTAACCGTCTGCCTTTCTATAGTCATGAAGTAGCTTGTACCGCTACTAAACCTGTCTCTCTCCTAATACCCAGGAGAGACGCTTTGAGACTATTTTTATTCCTGAGGATCTTGTCAGTACTTGTTCTCAGAGAAATTTCATTATAAATCTTTTAGCATGATAAACGTGTTTGTTTACAACTCTTCAAGACATGTACTTTTCACTGTTGAAGCCAATACCTCCATGTAAATTTTCTGACACGAGTAGCACGAACTTGTCTTTTCCGACAATGACCTGTTTTCCGTATAGCCTTAACAGGTCACATCCGTTTATAAAGGCTCAAAGAACGACCACTGCCATATCATATTCGCGATCATCATAACGACCTAGCACGTGGTGTGACTGTATTGTGTACCATAGAGGACACAACACTATAACGTCATACATAGCCACCAATCTCGATGACGGAAGTTATATGTCACACTCATTAAGGTGTCATTACGTAACTGAAACGGTAGTGAACATAGGGGTGGTATGTGGAACGTGCTAGAGTTAGCATGGACAAATAACAAAGTCAAAAAATTTATTAATGACAATCTAGAGCAGGGCCGCACAAACACGGAAAACCGCACGCGTGCAAAGCAAGGTGCAGCGAGTGCCTGTACAGTGCATCGGTTCAACTCGGCACACTTCGCCTCAACTCGGCTTGCTAGGTGAGGCCGATGCTGTGCGCTGCCGAATGCGCTGCCAGACGGCTTAGTCAACATTGGAATACGTAAGCGCAAGACAATTACCGGAATAATGGAACCATCTGCTCCAAAAAAAAGGGAAAATTGCCGAAAGTCAATTTAAACCGGAATGGGAACTCTCTTACTTTTTTGTGCGTTGTGACGATAAAGCCAAATGTCTAATCTGCGGTACACTAATTACGTGTGTCAGAAAATCGTCCATTTAAAGGCACTACAGCAAATTGCATTCAGAAAAGTATAGCGATATAATAGGGGATGCCAGAGAGGAAGAATTACGGCAGTTGCAAACTCTTGCAGAACAGATTTCTCTATCTACAAACGAGGTTTGTTGCAAGTACTTCAGCATGAATATTTTGGTTAAAGGTCATGCGAAACGAAATAACATTTGTTTAGATTCCTTACTTTTCGTTTTCGCATAAATTATTTCTAACATATCTTTTTTTCTCTACTTTAGGGTGAAGAAGATGAGGGGTGTTGCGAAGGACTCTCAGAGCCAGTTACAAAGTTTCCTTACTCTTAACAAGAGCTGGGACGCCATTTATGGACGGGCCATTAATAAAAAACGTTATGTTGGACGTAGTAGAGACAATGAATCCCACATTAGCTCCCGCGTACAGCAGAATACCACTTTCCAGAATGACAATACATCGGAGAATCAACGACATCGCTGAGAATTTGCATGAACAACTGGCAGCCAAAATTGAAAACTTTCTAGCGTACTCCATCGCACTTGATGAGTCCACGGATATTAACGACACGACTCATTTAGCAATATTTTTGCGTGACGTGGACGACGACCTACATGTAACGGAAGAGCTCCTGGATATGATTTCGTTGAAGGACACTGTTACAGGGGCGGATATATTAGCAGATGTTGAAATGGCAACTGAAGGAATACAACTCCCTTGGGAAAAGCTGTTTTCCGTAACCACAGACGGGGCACCAGCAATGTGCGGTAAAGCAAAAGGTTTTATTGGCCTACTGCGAAACAAACTTTTCATGCCGAATTTACCGTCCGTTCATTGTTTGGCACACCAAGAGGCTCTTTGTGCGAAAGTTATCGGTCTTCAATCTGTGATGAAGGTAGTGGTGCGTATTGTGAACTACATTCGTTCTCATGGACTCACTCATCGTCAATTCAAAGAATTTTAGATTTCCTTTGAAGAGGAGTATCCAGATATTCCCTACCACTATGAGGTGCGCTGGCTAAGCAAAGGGAAAGTGATTTCCCAAATTTTTCGACTACGCCACACTGTGGCTCAGTTTTTGGAGAGCAAAGGGCGTCCGGAGCCACTTTTTCATTACCCTGAATGGGTAGCTGATTTAGGATTTTTAGCAGACATTATGGCTCTCCTAAATGATTTAAGTCTGAAATTCCAAACAGAAAACAATCTCATCAACGATATGATCAGCAAAATAAACGCTTTCCAGTATAAACTGAAGCTCCTCAAAAACAACCTTTCAGAGAAAAATACGCAACACTTTCCTGAACTTGGTAAGCGAGATATAAATTGTACCTTTATTAAAACAGCCTGATTTTTATAACCGCTCTAATCAAAACGGTACTATGTTTTTGTTTGACAGCATCTGTGCAGGAAAGAGCGCGCTTTGCAAAATACATCGAGGTGCTACAATCCCTTGAAAATGCGTTCAACGACCGATTCCAGGTAATGTGCCGGTATATGACATACAGCAAAATAAAGGAGATTGCGTTACATATGCAAGTGTAACATTACATTAAAACCAATACTACACATTACATGTTTATTAAAATCTATCGCATTTCGAACTAATTGATTTGCAAAGCGATGTGCACCGAAAGGATGTGTTTTACAATCCTAAAGATTTGCTCCAATTCTACCAGAATTTGCCGAAGGAAGAATTTCCCAAGTTACACTCAGAAGCAGCGAAGATTATTTCTATGTTTGGTTCCACTTGTGTATGTGAAAGGTTCTTTTCTGTTGTGTCTTGTACAAAAACTAGATGGTATACGAGTATTTCTTATTGTAATTTAAAAAATTCTCTCAGAACTGGTGTCCGCCAATCTCTTGTTCCAGATCTTAGTAGCATAATTCCAAATAAAATAAAGAGCACATAGGAAGATACATTTGTGTTGAAACCAAATTTAAAATTGTTACCATTACAGTTATTATGTAAATCTCTTTTGTACCGGTAAACCAAACTAACCCCTCCACCTAGTGTACATTAGTATTTGGCAACGACGAAGACAACAGGGTAAAAGCTTTGAAACAGGTCGAGACAGGCGGCGCGAGCGACACAAGCTAAGGAAGTGAGAGGCAGCGCTGTTGCGCAAAGCCGAGGAGTGGGGGGCTGCACCGTCGTCAACATAGCGCAGCCGTCTTCTGCACTCTGCACTGTGCGATGCACCGGTGTATGCACCTTGTGCGGCCCTGATCTAGAGGTTCACTTCTCACTCGAAGCATCTCCTTACAATAATCAAGATAGCATAAGTTAATAACTGAGAGTAATAAGGCACATAAATTGCAGGTCAATTAGCAAATTACAGTTCAGGTAGAGAGCTCAGTCAGCGCTCCAGCAGTCACGCGATAACTGCCCGTCTTCTCACTCTGCAGTGTTGTTGCCTTGTTGATGCTCCGCTGACTTCTAAGGGTCCAACCTTCATTTAAATCTTCCTCACCCGGGACGTGTTTCCCATCGCTAAACACACCAGATATAGTGTAAATAGTGCCTGCTGCAAGCTCTTAAACGGCCTGCTACATCTCACGAAAAGTGGTTTGCAACCTCGGCAGTTTTCAACGGCAGTTTGCGGCGTGTGGCGCGTAAATGTGACTTGCGAAAAACGACGTTATCTCTATTAGCGACTCTCGAAGAAAAGCGGAGGAAAGCACAAAGAAGATATCGGACTCATCAATGGCTTGAACAGTGATTAATGCTGTATAAGGGTCTGACATACAAACTAGTAGAAATTTTCGTTATCTCAATTAAATAATCACCAGAACTTTGGTTCTAAATTGAATTTAGTTGAAGTATAGCGTCTACCGTCACTCTGTGCGTGCGTAATATCCAAATTTTTGATGTTTTATTGACTGCTACCACTCTGAAGAGACGTACTTCGGCATGTAGATTTCAAGACTGGGAATTCTCTCGTATTTTCATTTGAATGGAAGGGGGAATTTTCTTCACCATAATCGAAAAAGATATTTACTGACAAGACACGAATACGAGGCAGTGGATAAAACCAAAAGCAGATATTTTAATCCACGATAGGGAATAATATGTGGTAGAGATGAGTTGTAGATGGTTAGGTGGGTTACGTATTGTTATTAATGGGGGTAGGACCTAAAACGGGCCGACTTGGAGCAGGAGAGGCATCACAGGACATTTTAATTTCCAGTGTCTATACTTTTACAAATAAATTCATAAAACTTCGTCAGCATCACCAGGAAGGATTCAGGATTCACACTCATTGCAGTGAGAGTTCGAAAACATAACAAAATAATTTTTTTTCAGTACGAAATTTCATCTTTGTTTCCCTTACTAATGGCTGCATTTGTTGCTACAGGTACACTTTTCTTCATACTTTAGAGAGATTCTTCGATGAATTTTGCACAGCATACATACCATACTCACAGGTGTATGAAACTCTAGAAAAATGTTTAGAAAAAAACACAAATTTTATACTTAATTACCTCAATTTTTACCATTGTTTCTAATAGATTTGGAAAATTCTAGAGTTTCAGACACCTTTAAGTATGGTTTGTATGCTGTGCAAAATTCATCGAAGGGTCTCTCTTACTTATGAAGAAAAGTGTACCTTTAGCAACAAATACTGTCATTAGTAAGTGAAAAAAAGGATGAAATTTCATACATAAAAAAAATAATTTTGTTATGTTTTCGAACTTCCACTGCTATGAGCGTGAATTCTGAATCCTTCCTGTCATGCTGACAAAGTTTTATGAATTTATGTCTAAAAGTACAGACAGTAGAAATTAAAATGTCCTGTGGTACCTCCCCTGCTCCACTCGGCCCGTTTGACGTCCTATCCCCCTTAATGGCCGCGATCGTGAAAGTGATTATCAAGGTGATTTGAAAGATGAAGAGTTTCTATATATAATATAAGTGGGAGACCCTAAGTTTGAACCGAGTGAGGTGGCGCAGTTGTTAGCACACTGGACTCGCATTCGGGAGGACTACGGTTCACTTTCTCGTCCGGCCATCCCGACTTAGATTTTCCATGATTTCCCTAAATCGCTTTACGCAAATGCTGGGATGGTTCATTTGACAGGGCACGACCGATTTCTTTCCCCATCCTTCCCTAAACCGATGGGACAGTTAACCTCGCTTTTAGGTCTCTTCCCCCAAATCAACGCAACCTACACCAATGTTTGACCGAAGATTTTAAACACCGGAAAATTTCACGTATAAAATGATGAATTACTCAAGGTGACATATAGGTTCGATGGAGGTCAAATGAATTTTTTTATAAAAATTAAACTCCCATTTAACAGTGCATCGTTATGTTTATCTTTTGTACTATGTAGATTTCGGCCTTTGTGCCGTTACCAAGTACAGTGGTAAAGATTATCAGACCACTGTGAAGTTATATTTGTTAAGGCATGGATTATTTATCTATCAAACTTTAGCATTGTGCTTCATAATGACATAAAAGCACGAAATATGGATATGCAAAAGATAAATATAATAACATACAGACAAATGGCTGCTTACTTTTTTAAAAGATATTGCATGACTGTGGTTCAGTGGCATCGAAAAATATAAGGAAATATGTTTTTAGTTCTTGTAGGGATTAAATCGGAATAGAGATAGGATACACCAAAATACAAATTGGAAGGGGCATCCCCAGGAATGAAAGTGGATTCACTCAATGACTTACATTTACATTTATTCCGTGTTGAAAACTTCAAAATAACGTTTATTCGTTGTTATGTATTTATTTTTGTCAATAAACCAGTTAATTAAAACATACAGTTCAAATTTCTCTACGCTCTTTTCAAATTTGACGTCACAAATAGGGATTTCCATAAAACAAAACGCGAACTTGGAACGGTCTCCGATAATTACTTTAAAAATAATGGTTTCTGGTAATGAGACATCACCCCTTTTGCCCCTTACAATTTCTATCTAACATTTTATTTTGCTGCATCTATCCACCATTCCATGTTAATATCTTCTAGAACAAAAATTATAAATCATTTTATACATAAACTTTGCCGCTTTTTTCAACTCTTGCTTTAAATAGTAGGATTCTAATTTTAAAAATCACTCCAAATCACTTTCAAAACCTTGTTCAAGGCCACCGCTAGCAGTGCGTGACCCTCTTTGCCACATACTGCTTTTATCTATTATATTTTGCTATACATCATCGCTATCACAAGCTACTCCCCATTTTGTATTAAAATGTTACACCCTGTATATACGTCGACGGAAAGAAAATCGCAACAATAAAAAGTAATGAGTTTAGAATAATGAACTTTCGGGAATACATTTGTCTAGATAACATATTTAAATGATTAGCATTGCACGATTACAGGTTAATGTAAACGCGAGATAATCCATTGGAAATGAAAACTTCTGGTACATCAAAAAATGGTGAAACAGACAGAATGTATAATGGGAGAATGCAAACGTGCATGTGTTTTGTTGTTCAGGTGACGGATGTCAGCTTGTGCGATGGAATTCCATGTCTTTTGCACTTGTCCGATCAGTATAGGGATAATCAGTGCTGTCTGGATGAGACTGGAGTTGTCTTTCGATGATGTCCCATACAAACCCGACTGAAAAAAATCTGTTGATCGAGCAAGCCAAAGCAACATATCGACACTGTGTAGAGCATATTTGGTTACTACAGCATTATATGCGCGAGCTTTACCAGTTGGAAAACACCTCTTGGAATGCGGTTCATGAATGGCAGCGAAACAGGTCGAATCACCAGACTGACGTACAAATTTGCTCCAAGGCTGCGTATGATAACACGAGAGCGCTCCTGCTCTCACACGATATCGCAGTCCAAACGGTGACTCTGGGACCTCAACTGGCCACCTTTTAACCAACACACGGTCATCACAGTCACCGCGGCAGAACCAGGTTTCATCAGAAAACAGAAAAGACCTGCACCCCGACTTCCAAGGGGCTCTCGTTTGACACAAATGAAGTCGCAGATGGCCATGGATTGGGGTCAGTGGAATGCATGTTACAGATCTTCTGGCTCGCGTTAGGACGTTAAAAATGCACTGTTGGCCGCAGGGCATGATGTGAATCAGTATTCTCATACATGGTTCGGCTTAACGACGAAGCGCACCTTCATTTGGATGGGTTCGTCAATAAAGAAAACTGGCGCATCTGGTGGGCTGAGAATCAGCATATCGCGAGCGAGAAGTCTCTTCACCCTCAATGGCCTACCGAGTGGTGTGCAATGTCCAGGCACGGAATAATCGATGCGATGTTCCGTGATGACGCGGTGACTACCGAACGGTACTTGAAGGTTTTGGAAGATGATTTCATTACCATTATCCAAAGTGACCCGGATTTCGACAAGATGTGATTCATGCAAGATGGAACTCGACCCCATCGAAGCATGAGAGTGTTTGATGTCCTGGAGGAGCACTTTTGGGACCGCATTCTGACTCTGAGGTATCTGGAGGTCACCGGCATGGGCTTAGATTGGCCGCCCTATTCTCCGGACCTGAACAGATGCGACTCCTTTTTATGGGGCTCTATTAAAGACAAGGTTTATAGAAACAACCCCAAAACCATTGCTGAGCTGAAAATAGCCATTTAGAAGGTCATCGACAGCAGCGATGTTCCGAAGCTTCAGCGGTATTGTAGAATTTCACTATTCTTCCGCGCCACATCATCGCCAAAGATGGCAGGCATATCGAGCATGTCATAACCTAAATGCGAATATCTTTAGTGACGTTTACATGCTGAATAAGTGTCTGTGCGCCGTAGTTTGTAATTAGTTCACGCTTTTATTTTTTGTTGTTTCATATAGCTCAATATTGTCACCATGTAAGATGAGCCAGAGCCATACGCCCAATGTTCTTCCCTCTCTGTAGTGTCACTTGGGCGTTCGAATTCCGGGCTTCTTGCGATCTTAAATACCGGTGACCACGGATGACAGCAATAATCTGTAGCTACTACGTTCCTTGCATGTACGACTGCAGTATTGCAAAGCAACATCAACCGTCTAGTAGCCCTATTATTGCACGACCTCTTTCCAACTCAGTGAGGTGATAATGGGGTTGTTGTCGCCTTAAAGAAGTTCCGGGCTAATACCAACTCATAACGACTAATCTCAAAGGCCAATAACGCTCACAACAGTTTCTGCGTGTATTTAAAGTAATACTGAGTTGCATCCTCACAGTGGCACTATTAGCACTACTTTTAAGCGATTGGAACGAAACTTGAATAGTCATCATCTTTCAGATGTAGAAACACGCCTACACTGTTTATGTCGTAGAACTCCTCCATGGTGTTGCAATTGGAGCAAATACGTTATTTACAATAGATCGAGTTTGCTACTGCATGTTATACTTCTATGAAATTACTAAGCAACATCCAGAATCTCTTTGAAACAAAGGTTGAAAAATAGCTGGAAGGAGATGTGTACGAACCTGCTACCTCCCTCTTCGGAGTCAGGACGCTAACAGTTAAACGTTGGCTTCATCGTGGCATCTAGGCCTCCAAACGTAGTATAGCTTTTGGGAAGACTGTATTTATAAATGCCCATTATTTGATATTTAACTATAACAAATTTTATCAAATATCACGCTTTCGTTAGATCATCATTGTGCGGCAGCGCTGAAACGGTATACTTCCGCAGCACACAATTTATAACACTAAAAGCATGAAATAAAAGAAGCATTTATATACCCAAATGTAGTTTTGTGTCATTTTATTGCAACGTATCGCAGCTAAAATGACACTTCTTCGAGAGATCCTGAATTTACTGATGATTTGAAACAGCTTATTTTCATACCACGTTCTCTATGAGAAAGGAAACACACCGAATTAATTAGTTTCACTGAATACTACATGGCGGCTTCTAAGTTCTGTTTGTAAAATAAAGACGATGTCGCATCCCACTGACCATGCTCCTTTCGTCGACGAAAAACTTGGCATGCAAGATTTTTCATTCGCACTTTAATTGCAGCGCAACATGGAACAGAACTTCACGAGTCATACGTCGACAGGCGTTTCACGTCCCGTGAGAGGACGGCTTCAGCCGTTGGTCACATAGGCTCTTCTTCGATCGTAGCGCTAGCAGCGAGACCTCCGTAGGATCGATAGCAGGAGCAGTAGCGATAGAGGCTCAATGCAACAATTTTTCAACAATACAATGAACGATCATACGTTTCAGGTGCTGTCCTGCGCCGATATTGAGGTCTTCAATTGTCGTCCACATGCGCGGCAAGTTCTCTCACCCGCTGAGAACATCTGGTCATGGATTTCTCGACAGTATAGGACGCCACCAGCAGCTAGTCAATAATACTGATGATCTCTGTCTAGAGTTGAAGCAGCATAGAATGACATACAGGTCGAAACTCAGCAGAATTAGAGCAGTTTTTGTTACCAGAGATGGCACCTCACCGTACTAAATTTCGCACCCTGAATCACCTTTACAGCCACCGTAGCCAAGCGGTTCTAGGGGCTTCAGTCCGGAACTGCGCTGGTGCTATGGTCACAGGTTCGAATCCTGCCTCGGGCATGCATGTGAGTGATTTCTTAGGTTAGTTAGGCTGACATAGATCTAAGTCTAGGGGACTGATGACCCCAGATGTCAAGTCCCGTAGTGCTTGGAACCATTTGAACAACTTTTTTTAATCACCTTGAAATTTTATCATACACTATCCCTTTTCCTTCTTTCGCCCATTCTGTGGCCATCTTATTGTTCATCCATCTCTATCCATCTCCAACTCGTTTCTCTCTGCCAGTGTCCTCCTCCTACCTTTCTCTGTCCATCTCCTTCTCTATCCTCTTTCCCTGTACATTTCCCCCTACCATGTGCCCATTTCCTCCTCCCGTATCTCCGTCCATTTCCCTTTCCGCATCTCTCTTTCGTCTATGTATTTATCTCTCTATCTCCTCCTCCCCCAATCCGTCAGATTTCCTCGTTCCCCCTCTCTGCCTGTCCCTTTCCCTCTCCCAGCATTCGCTCCCCATGTTATCATGCTCACCGCAAAGGGATACTGGTGGTTCTAGACCCCACAGTATTTCTTTCCAGGGCGTAACTAATCTGTATACTAAATTTGGTTTTAATCTTTCCATACGTTCATGATGCGCTTTTTACCCGTGGCTATACCCGTGTAATCACATATCAAATGTAATTCTCATGTCTTACACATATTTAACACTTACTGTACACCTACATCACCTATATCTCTAGCGAATTTCTCTCTCCACTTTCATTTTCACGAATATCAATGTTTATGATGTGTTTCGATTGCACAGTGATATAATTTTGCAGGTGCTTTCAGTTGTGTATATGGCTACTGTCTGTGACATCTGTTGTGAATGGAATTAATAGCAACGCAATAATAAACTAAAACTTCAGGGATGATGCAGCAGTCTTACACGCATCTCAGTGTTCATGACGTCATATTTCCTGAACTACGCGTCGTCCAATGATGTAATTTCCCTGGTACAGTCAGAGATGTATGAGAATATTGTCTGAAGAATGTGTTGTGAATACAGTTCGTAGTAAATTTAGTAACAAATTAAAATATCGTGTTTCACACATCATTTTTTTGCATGAACAACGACACAACTGCCAAGCAATGAACTTTTTTCGATTTATCATTGTGCAAAGTTGTCTGCGAGAAAAAGATTGGTCATGCGGTAGCGTTCTCGCTTTCCGCTCCCGGGTTCCCGTGTTCGATTCCCGGCGGGGTCAGGGATTTTCTCTGCCTCGTGACGACTGGGTGTTATGTGATGTTCTTAGGTTAGTTGGGCTTAAGTAGTTCTAAGTTCTAGGGGACTGATGACCATAGATGTTAAGTCCCATTGTGCTCAGAGCCATTTGAATCATTTTTTTGAGAAAAAGATTAGTTCAAAATGGTCAAATGGCTCTGAGCGCCATGGGACTTAACTTCTGGGTCCATCAGTCCCCTAGAACGTAGAACTAATTACACCTAACTAACATATCACACATCCATGCCCGAGGCAGAATTCGAAACTGTGACCGTAGCAGTCGCGTTGTTCCAGACTGTAGCGCCTAGAAACGCTGGGCCACTGATTTTAAGTTACATGTAACGATACATTCACGTCAGTAGGTGCTCTCATTCTGAAATACTGGATGACTAAAGAATGGCTATTGTCGCTTCTGAGGCTACATCCTGCTTTCACCTCCCATCCGTTCGACAGGTACCTGATTCCAGCGATGATTTCCGGCAGTAAGTGTTGTGTGTACCAAGTCCGATTGAAATCCGTCCACTGGCATAGGAGGAGATGTGAAACGTCCGTACGTAAATAATCATTTATATTCGTACATAAATTTTTATGATTCTACCATGTAATGTTCCTGTCATACTGTATACGAGAAACGTAAATTTTCATTATTTGTGTCATTGTTGGTGCTGTAATATCAATGGCGAGCAGCGAAGTTCCACAGTCACCGCAATGTGAATGGTTCGGGATACCGTTCCATGATCATGGGGTATGTTATGAAGCACAACTGCAGTGACTCGACCGGAAACGGCCCTGGCGGAAAGCCGCGTTTGCAAACACGGGGATGGGATGGGCCGCGCTGTGCAGCGGGTTGCGGTGCCACGGCAGATAAGGGGCCAGCCAGCCGTGTCCCGTTATCTGCCCGGGCTGTGCTGCGGGACGGAGGCCCTCTTGTCAGGGCAGGAGCGGGCAATTCTGGGGCGACAATCGGCTGCGGCCGAAGCTCGTGCAGTGGTCCGCCGCGCCAGGAGAACGGGAAGGCGCGGCAAAGCGGAAAAGTGGCGCCCTCTGAGGCCGGTAATTACCTGCCTGCGCCCTACCCAGACCCACTGCTGGCGCGACGCCCGTGGGACGAGCACTGGGCGGCGCCGTTCTGCCGTAATAAAAGCGAGCCCGACCGTGTAATTCTGAAATACCTTTTCAATCTAGCCGAACTAACGCGAGAGTCGCGCTGTTCAGATTACACACTGATAGCCACGCAAGCACACTGCACAAAAGAACCCAAGGACATATCACGCTAATACCACAAAACGCCACTTTTGTCCATGATAAAGTCCTCAAGGTGGGATCCGACCATCTATACCGAAAATGTTTCCGTATGCATTGAACTTACTAATTCTGAAACTATTGAAGATATTACTACCAAATTTTTATCTATTTAAGATCTAGATGTATTTAGTTTGCTGAATGGAGAAGGTACATATATTGGAAACTAAGATACTATACTTGCCTGTTTTTTGAAAAAAAAGAAAAGAGGAATGGCTTTTTATACAACACAGCATCAGCTATATCACTCTCCAAACACTAATTTGAGACCCATATAACTATCTCCATTATATGAAACATTTCCATAGTTCTTATGCTTATATGTTTATTCATTCCTAAGAAACCGGAGCTTTTGTCAGGTAAGTTACAGTTTAGAGAAAATTCAACTTAAATCAGTAAGCTTTCGCAAACACATCTTTCTCCCTTATAAACTGCTTAAAAGGGACTTGCTTCTTAATCTGATACTGCCCCTTCAACTAATTTCCTCCTTCTTCCCTTCTTTCTTGCCTCTTGGACATATACTGAGAAGGAATTTCAGCTTCTTAATTGGTCCATGGTTTCCAATGTTCTTGCTGTATTTTGTACTATATTTATTCCCATCTGATCGAGGACTTTTATTCTTCCAGAATTCCACACATACACACACACACAAACACACACACACACACACACACACACACACACACACACATAAAATCTTAATGTTCTCGGGCCTACAAAGACAATTTTTGGAATCCTAGGCTGAACTGTAATGTTAAATGCCATCTTAATATTTTATGTCTTCCCATGGACTCATATGAACATAATTTTTCTTAATAATGGGTGTAGCGAACTTCTGGTGCCGGCCGCTTAGGCCGAGCGGTTCTAGACGCTTCAGTCCGGAACCGCGCTGCTGCTACGGTCGCAGGTTCGAATCCCGCCTCGGGCATGGATGTGTTAGATTAGTTAGGTTTAAGTAGTTCTAAGTATAGGTGATTGATGACCTCATATGTCCCATAATGCTTAGAGTCATTTGAACCATTTTTGAACTTCTGGTAAACAAACCGAAAGAGAACAAAGAAATATTTCAGCTTTCTAGGTCATGTAGTTTCTGACATGGACCGGTATGTTAAGGGCGGTTCAATTTTTTTGAAGAGTTTTGTGTCTGGTCTCATCTCAATTCGGCAACAAAGATAGGCCACAAGTTTCTTCAGCTGTCCTTCACAGTCTTCCACTTATCTTGAATACCACAAATATATTTGTCCAGAAACAAAGAATAAATAAATAAATAAAAAACGAGCAAATGCAGCTTAGCTAGCAGAGATACACTAACCAGCATGTTTCCGTGTTTCGTATTTTTCTTAGTTAGGATGGTACGTGGAATTGTACGTATTTTTCAAGTATTCAAGCAGCATGTCACAGTTTTTATTCGGTAATGCACATCCTCTCCCCAACACATGATCATTAACTCATCAGAGCGTATCATTCACGTAAAGATGACCTTATTAAAAACGTGACTTAAAGAAGACTTTGACTCTCTTGTGCCAGCACGCAGCACAGGTACTTGGTTCAACATAAATCGTCCACTTGCTCTGATCAACAGTAAACAAATGAAAACACAAAGAAAATATGGACTAGTGTATCAGTCACCAGTATTCAGTTGAAGATTTGTGTGAGTATAACGTACCCCAACGAAGAGGTACAAATTCTACTCACTCGTAAGTAAATACAGTTGACTGAATGTCTGACTGGCTGTGTTTCCATTTGCGTACTGACAGGTCTAGGAAGAGATCGAGTTAAGGTGACTCAGTTACTGATCACTGTGTCCTTGTACAGGAGAGTCACAGTCTGTTTTGTGTAACGTTTTTAATAAGGTAAGGTCCCAAAATATGGCCCCCATTTTTACTATCACTTGTAAATCCACAAAAATGCTAGAGGAAAGACAAGTAAATATGGCATTATACGCCAAAGTATATTTACTATACAGGGTGGAGAAGAATTGTGTCACGAAATTTTAACAGTGGATATCTGATGCCAGTACGAACCAAACTCACTAGTGTAGTGTAGGCCGACAACGCCCAATTTTTGGATCACGAAAACGCCACGCGCTCCGATTGGCCGTGGGACTGCCCTCTTGCCGTTCGTCAGTTAACGGGCAGCGCTATGGTTTTCGGTTTACACATACAAACGTTCCTCGCCCCACCACTGCGATCTCAGACAGGCAAATCATTCTCGGTGATGCGTAATCCAGAGTATCCGGCAACAGGGCAGTCCCGAAGCCAGTCAGAGCACCTGGCGCCAAGTTTCCGTAGTTTCAAAAGCGTGCGTTGCTGACCTACACAACATTAGTAATTTTGGTTACTACTGGTATAAGCTACCCAGGGTTAAAATTTCGTGACACAATTTTTTCCAGTATGTACTATGATCAGCTTTCGTAATAACTTTATGAAAAATATAAAAAGTGATAGTAAAAAAAAGTCATTGCCTTATTTATGAGAAATTCTATCCTAATATGACCCCTATGCATTAAAGGCACACAAAACGTTGACAGTTGGTTATGAAATCGCAAAAGACATAATAACTTACAAACATTAGTTAATACTAGATAACTCTCGAGTAATAGCATTTAAGTTACTAAGAGTGCAAATTAATGTAGTTTTACACGAAATTCGTCCATTGCATTTTTCATGGTTCCACGAAAACACTGTACGGACCGAATCCTTTTTTGTGCTTTGTAGTCCAGCGAATATTCCATCTTCAGCACCGTTGCTCTCATTACTAACTTCTACTTCATCAGATTTTGAGTCGAAATCTTCTTCAACAACAGAATCAACAGTGTATTGAGAGGAAGAAAATTTAATTTTCCGCCTCCGGTTTCTTTCTTCTAGCTGAGTTCTCTTTGACTTCCTTCCTCTGGTGTGACTCCACAATAATGTTTTTGTGAGGTGAGCCTGTGATAAGGGTAACTGAACCTCAAAGGATGGGAGTGCTTGGTTCGATGACAGATACAGATTGGACATTATTAGGTGATATGGTACGATTATCAACTTCTGGAGCAAGGTCTGGTTCCATAAAATATGAGTCGACGATAATTGGTCCATGGGGAAATTTAGCGTGGATTTAAACCCACTGATAGTCGCTGACGTATTTGCAGCTTGCAGCTCCTGTGTGAGTACGACCCATCAGAGAACCTATCTGACAGTGAGTAAAAATTCTATTTTCGTAAGCATCCAACCATTTTACAATTTCTTGCGCATAGTATGATTTTAATGGAAACGTAAAAGAAAGTCCAATGGTTGGTTTTTGTTAGTGCACTGCGGAGGCAGGCAAACTATGGGTACACCGTTATCTGGGCCAACCTGAATAACGTCGATGTTACAAGAGACTGTCATGTGGCCATTTAAAATGAGGAGCAGTGGGTCATCTTTGGATGGTTTGACAATTCTGATGAAGTGCTGGAACCATTTCGTGAACAAGGCCAGCTGTATCCTTCCAGAAGAATGAATTACCCCCATTGTACCTGGAGCAGTTCTGTCTGGTAGTTAAGCGTTAAAGTTCTTGCCAGACAAAATCATCATTGGCGGAATAAATTGGCCAGATGTGGGGCATGCACGTTACAAGAATGAAAAGTGAACAACGTTCGGCAGGAAACGTCTACCTCTTACTGCAACAATTTTTCTACATTCATGCTGAACCTTCAATCCTGTTTCATCAGCATTAAAGATTTTCAGATGAATGTGTTATATTTTCTCCATTGCAAGTTTTAGATAAAAAAAAAATTGTCCATGTTCTCCTTTGAGAATTACTGGATTCTATCTTGGGATAGCAGGTGCAATGTTCTGAAGGAGATATCTGGATGGCGTCTCATGAACAGTTGCCACCATTTCTGATCTGCAAGTCCTTGTTGAGATTTAAAAGTATGCTCAACATTATATCTAATGGCTAGCTGAAAAGCCATGCGTTCAACATCGTCTGCATGTTACCTATTGCAATTGTTCTCCATTGATTTACAGTGCTCGGTGACCTGAGCCTCCATCTTGGGAGATATAATTGTTTTACGTCCTAGTGCAAGACCCAAAACATCTGCAGATTCAGCGTTTCCGACATTAGAGTCTTCAAATACGTCCTCATTTTTGTTCTCGGTATCCGGAATTTCATTGCACTGAACATTGCATTCTTATCCCAGTTTCGCCCTTCTGACGAGAAACTATTTGATGATATGCTATGCTGTTTACCCAGATAGGGCCTCATGGTCATAATTAGATCCGGCATGGAGATCATATTAGGAGAACGGCAGTCAGTGCATATAGCGCGATATTGCCAACGATACTGTTGATGTATAATATGTTCAACAAATAAAAAGTAAAACAAATAATGCTATCTGCGATTAAAATCCGCTTTCCTAATATTTATATTTCACAGTGAAATACAGTCCCTAATTAAAACGTAGCAAAAAAATACCTTTGCCCCGAAAAGAAAACACGAGATTCTGGACTGTCATAGAGAAAGCTTCTTGTTTCACGCACTCTTCGTAGGTCACTAGCGCTCTCTGAAGAAGGTCGCAGTAATACCGCATGATGGCACCAATTGCTGGAGGGTGTATATAAAGTGGCCATATTTGGATCAGGGACCATATACGCAGACCTTTTCATGTGAATGTTACATTCTGATACGTTTTTGTGTAGGTCTTGAGCAGAGGCCGAGATTCTCGAATAAAAACCTAGGTGGCTTTTCAGAAAGGACGTACTGTTTTTCGTATCTTCGGAAAGAACAAAGCTACGAGAAAGGTATCCAAGCTTTTCAATGTCACCTGGTAGGTAAACAATATTTCGTTGATACACGTTTTAATTTGCTTCCGGAGAAATAGGTAATTTGGATGGTCAGGTTAATGGGACAGTATGTGTTCCGGCCTAACGACGAGCGTCGGCACGAAGATGAAGAACACAACATGAGAGAAGACTGTGAGACGACGTCAGCCAATAGCCCGCTGACTAGGACCGCACCACTACAGGAGCAGCCTCTAAATGAAGATAATATAAGCGCCTCTTCTGCCAGCCTCGGCCGCACAGTACTAGACCGGTATGACGATAGCAGTGACGTGTGATCCATATTCATTGCTTGTACGGGCATTGACTATAGCTAAGAACATTTCATGTTTGCATGGCGCCCATCGCTTGCGACACGTTCTTGTAAATACGAAGTTAAGTATTGTCAATCTTCTTTATTGTAATAAAAACTATTAATGTGATTTTCTTGAACTGTTGTATAGCATTCCGAGAACGCAGCATCCTTTAGGCGCCCTATAAGACACGACTTGGCAGGACACAACAGTATGTATGCAGATGAAGCCACTCATTGATAGTCTGATCTCGCTGAGCTCTCAGCTTGTTGGGATGTTAGTTTCTACGTTCCACCCTTGCTCTTCATACCAGAAACATATGCCTGCAACATTTTGAAACTGGCTGTTGTCATCTAGGAAGACGGAGGTGTCCACAGCACACCCACATCCTAGATGTAGAAGAAATTGTAGCACTTGGTTACAGAGAGCGTTAAAATAAATATATGTGGCCATGATTGCGGTAAGTTGTATAGTGAGTCCAAGTCATGGCACAGAAAACGTCGTCAAAACATCACATAATCATTTCCTGTCTGATCTACTCCTTCCACATATTGCATGTTCACTCCACATTGGCCAGGGTTAACTCAACACCTTGTATCATTTGAAAACTGGCAAAATCGCAACTCTTCGAAGCACAGTGAACCCCTCCAATTACCTACACCCCAGTTTACATCTTGATTGGCTCATGGAAGACCTGTAGCTTCATGTGCTGGTGTGAGCAATGGCCTTCTACGAGGTATCCTACGCCAATGTTCCATTGTATACAGTTTACTTTGCAATTTTCGTTCCTATACTGGTTGAGGTACACTGAATTCATTGATAGCTGCAATTCACAATGTTTTTGCAAGCGATTGTCATTGCAAAGGCGTGACACTTGTCTTCAGTCCCAGTCCTTTAGGATGATTTCACGACCATTGTTCATGAAAAGAGTTACATGGTTGCGAGTGGTACACCATTCCCTGTTGATTCAATGGACTGTCCCCAGTGGTGTACAATCAAACCGGGTAACTTCATTGAGAAATACTTTACGGGCATTTCCAAACGGGATAGCTTCTTTCTGCCGTTCTATCACTACTCCATGTCGATCCGTTGTGCTACATTGATTCCATACAGCCAACTGACTCATTAATTCCACTTCGCTGCCATATCTTTCATCGTCATGAAATAGAGGGCCATATGACCTGATAGTCCGCAGCTCGTGGTCTAGTGGCTAGCGTTGCTCCCTCTGGGTTCACTTCCCGGCCGCGTTGGGGATTTTCTTCCCGCGGGGACTGGGTGTTCGTGTTGTCCTCATCATTTCATCATCATTCGTGAAAGCGGCGTGATTGGACTCTGTAAAGATCGGGAATTTGTACGGGCGCTGATAACCGCGAACTCAGCACCCCAAAAAAACAAACATCATCATCATTTGAACTGGTACAAATTCTACACCACTTCCAGTGCTCCAAACGGGGTGTTTAATAATTTGTCTCGTGGATTGATTATGAATAGTGGAGGTACTGACAGCGACGATCCATTATTACTGGTGTAAGTAGCGATATTTCTGTATCGGTATGCTTGGTACCGATATCCGTACTACGTATAAGAATCGGAACTACTGAACTTTCTTATGAAATGAAAACCCATTTGTTCCTAGTTTACTGAAAATTAAAATTAATACAATGTCAATGTACAATACGGAAAAGACAAGTGCAGGGCTATTCAAAACGAATGAACAGATTTCTGACATTTATTGCTTAAAACCTACAAAAGATTGTTATGCGTTCCATGTGAGCGCCATGTGTTCAACGACAAATATCAAAACGGTGGCTCATTTCCTGTCACAGACGAAGCAACTGTTCTCTCGTTATCGTATTCACAGCTTAAACAATATGATGCCGCAGAGTTACAAAGTGTGTCAGCCATATGGGAGATTAAAAACGCGATCTTTTACGTAACCCCGCAGATAAAAGTCTCAAGGTGTGATGTCTGGCGACCTGTTAGCCACCGGTGATGAAGTTCACCTGCTGCTCCTCCTCTTCAAATCCAATGTTCCGGACTGGTGTCATTCAGGTAATGTTGGACGAGTTTCTAGAATTTCTCCTCCTCATACAGTCCAATGTTTCATAATGGTGTCATTCAGGTGACATCTGACGTGCTTAGATAACTTCTCCAAGCACGTCCGGCGTTACCTGAGTGACAAAATTCCAGGACGCGCGTCAGAGAGGTTTGCCCGCGCCTGCTAGGAAACATGCCGTGTTGATAACAACTGTGAGTTGCGCGAGCAGTAGCTGGTTGGTGACGGGCAGTGGAAGCAGTTGTGTGAGTGAGCAATGAAGGAAAGACACGCCGACTTGAAGTACAAAACTCGGTCCGTTGATGCCTGGTGTGCGAAAGAACTGAGAGGAAATGGTGGTGGCCGTCACGGTCGTGAAGTGCAATTCGTTGATACGGCAATACCCTGGCCCTATCAGCTACTAGACGAGGAAAGCGTTTGAATAGTAACTTATGTCTCTTTCACTATCCAGCTGAAAGCTGATTACACGGTTCGGAGGCTTGCCGTGGTTCCTCGCCGGTTTGTCTCCTTGATAACTTTCATAATGTTTAGTGTTCAAAACTTTTATTTGAACAGCCAGTACAAAACTGTATCGGTTTGTAACTGCCACAGAGTGTCTTTCAAATAAAAGAATAGATATCACAGCGTGTCAATGTCTGAAAATTTCATTTGAATAGCCAGAATAGGGCTGTATCTGATTTGAGAGTCGGCCACAATGTATTAACGCAAGTAAATGGATTTGAATACTTGTTGCTGATTGAAGAAAAGATGTAACAGTGTGTTAGCGGTGGAAAAGCTCATTGGAACGGCTAGCAAAACTGCTTCTTTATGACAGTAGTTGTCACCGGGTTGTCAGCGCCCGTGAATGCATTTGGAGTGTGTGTCTCTCGTTCTGAATATGTGCTGTTATCTGTTAGTAGTGGTTAACGCATTAGGTATGAACTATATAAAACTGTTATTGCCAGTGGCGGCTCCTAGGTATACATTCTGGGTTTCATTTCATTCACACAAATATGAAATTGCGAAATTAATAGCATCTGCTACATGACATTTATGCTTATCAACATATTTGTGCAACTGCAGCCTTTTAGCCGGCCGGTGTGGTCGAGCGGTTCTAAGAGCTTCAGTCGGGAACCGGGTGACCGCTTCGGTCGCTGGTTCGAATCCTGCCACGGGCATGGATGTGTGTGATGTTGGTTGTTTGGGGGGAAGAGACCAAACAGCAAGGTCATCGGTTTCATCGGATTAGGGAAGGTTGGAAAAGGAAGTCGGCCGTGCCCTTTCAAAGGAACCATCCCGGCATCTGCCTGGCGCTATTTAGGGAAATCACGGAAAACCTAAATCAGGATGGCCGGACGCGGTATTGAACCGTCGTCCTCCCGAATGCGAGTCCAGTGAGCGCACCACTGCGCCACCTCCCTCGGTGTGTGTGATGTCCTTAGGTTTGTTAGGTTTAAGTAGTTTTAAGTTCTAGGAGACTGATGACCTCAGGTGTTAAGTCCCATAGTGCTCAGAGCCATTTGAACCGATTGAACTGCAGCCTTTATCAACAATAATAATGACATTAACAACAAGACACATAACTTGTGTGAAAAAAGGAAGAATTGGTTATGTGGAACTTGCACATAATTAAGTACAGTTTATGGCAAGTACGAAATAACTTTTAAGCTTTCGCTACTCTCCGTTTCACATTTTTGTGTAAGTGCGAGTTTTCGTTCCTTTCTTCCGCAAAATGTACAAGATCCCTAGTAGACGTATAAGTTAACGAATTACTTCTGGACTGAAAGTGAGGAATTTTTACATTGCCCCTACACAAAAACTTACGTTTAGTACACACTTCTTTGATAAACAGTTTGTGGAGTAATGTCTGTAAGTTTTTTACTCAGTGTATGTTAATATTAAAAAAATTTATTGCCCGTAAATTTCGCTTTGTGGAAAGTTTTTCAAATAACTATTGATCAGTGCACAATTATCTGTAATATATTTTATTAATAAAACACCAGTGGCTTTCACCACAGTCTCTTGTTTCCTAGTCTATCAGCTCTAAGGTACTTCTGCCTTTTCACCATGCGTGCAAAAGTTATTGGCTGGTTGGTTAATTTGGGGCAGGGGACCAAACAGCGGTCATCGGTCCCATCGGGAAGAAGGTCGGCTGTGCCCTTCCAAAGGAACTATCCTGATATTTGCCTGAAGCCATAAATGGAAAATAAGGAAAACCTAGATCAGGATAGCGGGATGCTGGTTTGAACCGTCGTCCTCCCGAAAGCGAGTCCAAAGCGCTAACCACTTCGCCAACTCTCTCGGTGCAAAAACGGTATCAAATGGTTACGATATTTTGTTACTGATCAAGTAGGTTAATAGTAAGTAAGTTGTATAGGGCTCTTTTCTACAAAGTCTTATACTTGGCGATAAAATAAAAGCAGTATTTGCTGCGGGAGGCCGTGGTGTGCTTGGACTGAATTATTTGCGAAGGGAAACATTGTAGTACGAACCCCGCATATACGGTGAGCCAGAGGATGGTTCCGTAGCAGAGTTGTTGCAGCGCCTGCGTGGGACAATAGATAAGCCAGTTGACACAACTGTACACTGCGTAGGTGACTTGAGTGTCACAGGTGCTATCTGTTCCTCTTTGCCGGAGACTGTTCGGGAACGGGTGAAGTTGTTAGAAGGGCTCACGCCCTCCCGAGCTCAGATGTTGTGATTACACGCTTTGCTAGATCAGGTACTAAATCAGGTGAATGACTGTTATTGTGGTAGATACTGACTGCAAAGAGACGTCAGTAATACAGACCATTCAGGAGGAAACTATTTCAGTGCAAAGTCTTTTGTCTTTTCTTAGTAGCAAGGAGGTAACGAGGTGGATATGGAACCGAGAAGCTGTGAGGTGTCCACTTGTACGTGGAGCCCGATTTTGTAGTATTATTCATGAAACGATTCTCATATGTAGAAGGGATTTTATGTTTCACGCCACTGAATCAAAGAATCGCCGGTAAGTAGGGGCGCGCGGAGCGCAATATCAGTTGCCGTTGCACTCTGTTATTGGTACGATGTAAGTCTTAAAGCTAGTGGCTAGCTGTGAGGACTTATTTAGTGGTCTATCGACACAGCATAATACAGTTTTTATGAAATGCGGTGATGAATGATACCAAAACTCAAAGGTAAAGCAACTGGAAGAAATTTGTAAGGTAATGTAATTATATATATTTAGTTTTAAGTATGCAGGAACCAAATTTGTGGATTTCGCTGAATTTAAAAGTACTGGCCCATGAATGTAGGAACCAATTATTTTCCATCTGATGTAATGTCCAAAACCCTGGAAAAACGGGATAAAGCTGTGGGCTGCTGTAGATTGCGAGACTATTTAGCCCGTAAATGCACAACCGTATATAGGGAAGTATGCTAAAAGAAGGAAAGGAATCAAGGGAACGAGTGGTACATGACATAGTTGATCACCTGACGGGAAGTGGCAGTAACAATACAACTGTTTTTTTTTACAAGTTTGCAACTTAATTACGGTAGGCAACAGTGGACTTGCAGTTTCGTTAATTTCCATGGATCTCACAATAAGTCATTATAATTTTAGCGCAAATATTGTACACTTTACCGCCATGTACGCTACAATAACTTCGGGGTCGAGAAAGTCCCCAGAAATATGATATGTTTCTCCAAAAGTTGCCGAACTTCCCATCGCTTGGAAATCTCTTTTTCTGGCGTGCCTCATTAAACTATGAGGTTACTATTAGTACTATCTGCCAGGCCGTTAATATTCTACATGAGTCCCAACACCCTGCCCTGAGGCAGCCCTAAAGCTGCACTTCCTTCTGCCTATGACTCACAGTGGCCAGCCGGGGTGGCCGACCATTTCTAGGCGCTACAGTCTGGAACCGAGCGACCACTGCGGCCGCAGGTTCGAATCCTGCCTCGGGCATGGATGTGTGTGATGTCCTTAGGTTAGTTAGGTTTAAGTAGTTCTAAGTTCTTGGGGACTGATGACCTTAGAAGTTAAGTCCCATAGTGTTCAGAGCCATTTGAACCATTTGACTCACAGTGTAAGGTCGCAAGGTGAATCCTCTCATGCAACAAATCTACAATCCAGTCACCAGTTTTGTTTGCCACAAGATCTTATTTTCGTTAATAAACATTGGTATGGTGCAGAGTCAAATACTTTTCGGAGTTCATGAAATATTTCATCCTCCTGAAAGCCTTGTTCCACGGCTATCAGGATGTCACGCGAGAAAAGGGCGAACTTTGTTTCGCAAAATCTGTCTTTCTAGAATCTGTACCTCTCTTCAAGGTACATAGTAGTAATGGGAGGTCATTTACCCGCTACATTTGTGTAGTATTTGACGGGGATTCCATAGGAAACTTGTCTTGATTAGTTTTAACAATTTCAGTTATTGCTGAACATCCCTGAACAAGTATCTGTAACACTCATCTTTGCTGTGGAACGCGACATAAACTGTGGCAATAGTTCTGAGAATTTTAAATGAATCCATCATTCTTCTTTAAGCTTTGTTACCCATGAGTGTCTGGACACTGACTTTGCTGCAACTTAAGGCCTCTAAATATAAATTTCTCTGCACTTTGTGAGGGATCTTTCTGTATGATTCTGCTACCCTGTACACTGACGGTTAAAGGCGTTACGCTCTAGAAATTGCATATCGCCATATTCTTTGTTTTCGACCGATTACGAATTTTCGCTGTTTCTTCACAAAGCTCACAAAGCTGTACACTATGCAGGATTCGCCCCATTACGAATTGTTCTACTAGGTAGATATCTATCAAGTGTATGTTCATCTTTTGGATCTGCAGCTCTTGTCTTTCTTTCTGTGTTTGAAGTTAAATTACATACATACGTTTCCGTCCTTTTGCCAACACACTGTTTTACTTCTTTGCCTAAACATGTTTCAGCACCTCTGCGCCATCATCAGTGGGTTTTTGTTTGTTGAAAACTTTGAATGTGGACATACTTTAGTTGTAACTGATATAACGAAGTGAGAAATTAAGGACGTTTCTGTTACGTTTTGCTTCTTATCGTGATAGTAGGCTATATAGTTTTGCAGGACCAACTTCATGGTGTACTGCAGTGATGTTTTCTCATCTGCAAACCAAACGATGTAACTTTGAATTTCATCGGCGAGTTAAAGCATTCACTGTTTTTTTTTTTTTAAAAAAAACCTGATTTTAGCATGTAAAAATGTTTTGCTGCTATATTTGTTACCATTCACGTTTTGTTGTGACTGATCCTTCTTCTTTTGTGACTGATCCTTCTTCTTTACGTTCTGAGGACACATATATTTATGTATTTTGTGTAATTTCGTTTCTTGTAAACATTGTTGTAGTCCATGGCTCACCATGCCAACACAGAAGATCTTTCCAGGTTGTACACTGCCAGGAGATCTTCATGGCCAATGGACAAGAGCACCATGCAAGAGCGACAAGAGCAGCATGCACGTTGATTTTCCTCGCACACTCTATAATCGGGTCCTTGTCCTTCTTCATGAGAGGCATTGGGAGATCGTGCTCACCAAATGCCTCGCTCGCCAATGTATTTGTGGGGCATGGACTTGGCCCTCAAATCCATATTGGCCTCCTGTTCTATAAACCAAAGCAAACAAGCCACCATGCTTATCGTTATATTCCATGGCGCTCCTCCTCCGTTTTTCGGTGTCCATTTCGATTTTTCTGGACCCTTCCTTAGTGAATCATAGCTTGTGGCAGTCGATTTCGAGTACAGGTTTACCTTTAATTACCGTATACCCTCCACATCTTCCACACACAGCATCAAAGTACTGACCTGCATTTTTTTTCCTAGAAGGCCATCTAGAAACTCTGGTTACTGATAATGGTCCTCAATTCACCTCTTCCGAATTTACGGCAACACTTTGCTTCACACGTCTGTCCAGCCTCTAACGGCGTATCGGAACGATTTGTTTCCATTTTTAAGACACAAATCTCGAAATTTGTCGTCACTACCTACTTGATGACACTCTGACTCTTTCCCTTGCAACGTATAGGGCCATGCTACAAGATGGCTACTCTCTGGCCTAACGGCTCGGCAATCGGCCTCAACGTTCTTCTCTATCTATCCTTTATACTCAAGTACAGAGCCAGCACCCACTGAGGCAGACACTGCTTCTCTTCACACGAAGTTGTGTGATCCCCAACATTTGGACGTACTCAACTCCACTGGCGTCCTGCCATTATTACAGCAATCCTGGGACGTGCTATGCAAGAGGTATGCCACAGGATTAGTCCTGATACATAAGTCATGTCAGCCAAGTGCCTCCAAGTCAAGGTATCCTCCCTCTGTCAGGCAGGCTAACTCTGTTCTCTGTTCCAGATATCTGTCCGAGATTGCACCTGAGACCAACCACGACATGGACGAACCCTCTCCTACAGTGTGGCGCCAGATATCACAGGACCCTAGCCCAGCCACCCCAGCCATAAGCGCCGAAGAGGTACACAACGCCGCTATCGCCCGACCCCGACGCCGGTGCGGACATCCTTGTGGGCTGGATGACCACAGTAATGAGTAACCATCTGGGGTATTAATAAACCATTTGAGCTAGATTTAGCAGTGTTTAGCTCTGACGATCGAATGTTGGGTACAAAGTTTCGAGCTTCTTAGCACTAATGTTGGTTTTAGCGTCGTGTTACTGGTTTTGAGCTGAAAATAAAGGGTAAATACAACTGAAACGGTTTATTACTAACCAGGACACCAATTTCGGTCCTCTGTCGTTTTCATGAGGGTGTAATGGGGTCGGTAGGGAGCAACAGAAATGCTGTGTCGCTTCTATGTACCGACGCCACATCGCCAGCGGCTGCAGTTGAGCGTTCAGCAAAGGTCAATGGTAGGCGCCAGATGGCCCTTTCGTCGCGAAGGTCACTCGGCGGCGAAGACGTCCGTGAACAACCGGCTTCATTAGCGGAGAGTGTCGCACTACATTATTATTCGACAGATACATCGCGCCGCCAGTAGGAGTCCTGCAGGCATCCGCCGACACTGTGTTTAGGGCCGCGCTCTGGGCTCCGCATGCACATCCGTCTCAGGCAGCTTCCTGGTGGCCGCCGACCATGCAGCCGACCACTGACAGATGCCGCGCCACCCGCTCATCAGACCACTGTGTTACGGCGCCGTTCTGCTCGATGTGAGATACCTCACTGGTGTTTGGTTTTGGCCGCCGTGATCGGCGTGCTTGCCTCAGGGTGCGGTAGCAAACTTTAAGTTTCTAAAGGCACTGTAAGTGCGGACTTCGTTTTTGCCAGTGTAATTCAGATTTCTCCTTACACGCCGAGGAAGGCAATATTTCTATTGACAGACTTAAGTTTTTCATTGTATATGTTTATTAAGAGCCTGCCCACCGGCAGTGATTCATATTCAAAGCAGTGATTCAACAATTAATTAATTTCAGTAGTTCGAAGAGATAATTCTGTTCCCTTTACAAGTTTCCAGAAGAGGAATATTTTTCAACTCCATTTTCAGCTTGCTTGTTTTTGGATTTGCGCGTCAAACATTCACAAGAGAAACTTTTGAGTCAAATGTGTTTTTTGCTGTATATTCATGTGTTCTTGTTGGAGTGTTCCCATTGCGGGAAACTTCAAATCTTACAGTGTTCTTTAGCCGCTCTTCGTGGTTTTGTAATCATTCTTCTTACCATACCTCATGGTCACTGTTATCTGTTTCTAGATGGATAATCCCAAATAGTTCGTATCTATTGGTTGGTTGTAGGTCGTATATATTTCCATCATGAGTGACCTGTCAAAGAAAGCATTTAGTATAGTTTCGTACAAACGCTTGTCCCGCCAATCTCTTAGAAAACAGTAATTATATCAGTAAATTGTAAAATTCTTGGAAATTTGTGACAAGTTCCTATGGCACCAAACTGCTGAGGTCATCGGTCCCTAGGGCTATACTGTCTCTGAGCACTATGGGACTTAACAGCTGAGGTTATAAGTCCCCTAGAACTTAGAACTACTTAAACCTAACTAACCGAAGGACATCACACACATTCATGCCCGAGGCAGGATTCGAACCTGCGCCGTAGCAGTCTCGCGCTTCCGGACTGAAGTGCCTAGAACCGCTCGGGTCCCTTGGCACACACACTTCTTAATCTGTCTTAAACTAACTTACGCTAAGGACAACACCTGCTTGAGGGAGGTCTCGAAGCCGCTGTGGCCGAGAGGTTTTAGGCACTTCAGTCCGAAACCGCGCTGCTGCTACGGTCGCAGGTTCGAACCCTGCCTCGGGGATGGATCTGTGTGATGTCTTTAGGTTAGTTAGGTTTAAGTCTTGGGGCTGATGACCTCAGATGTTAAGTCCCATAGTGCTTAGAGCCATTTTATCCATTTTTGGAGGACTCGAAAGTCCGACGTGGGAACACAGGCGAATAAATTGTAGATAGTTTCCCTAATGACGGCTGTACGATGGGGGAACATACGTGCGTGCAAATAAAGATTTTCTTTATGGATTTCGCTTACATCTGGGGTGAGCTTCCATCTGGTTATGAGCCAGAAGCAAATGCACCAACTGTATTTTCTATTAGCCTATCCTTTCTGTACACATTTGATTTTTTCTAAAAATCTCATTGTTCTTATTTATGACTGTTAGAAAGCTGTCCGTACTTAGTACTTTGTGAACTTCATAGTTTCCTACGATTGCTTCGAACTCTGGGACGTTGTTGCCAGTGATTTGGCAATTTTTGATTAGTATTTTAATCGTTTCATCCGTCCAAGCCATTTACTAGGATTTCAGACTTACACTTCGTGATCTCCTACAGCTATCGTTACCAGGACTGAATGGAATGTTGCCAAAGTTTAAAACGTTTTGTACCCACCAATCGCGTTAAGCCTCCCAGGTAGCACTCTCTGTCGTCCAAGTCACCTTTTACTCATTTGGCTGAACCTACAATTCTCAGTCCTATGGTGAAAGACCAAACCGTCTATTCCTGCAATTTCACAAAAACTTCGAAGTCTCTGTCTCAGTTATTTTAATCTGCCCCCACTCAAGTCGCTTGGTTGAAAACACAGCATAATTTTTGCATTTTGCTTTATCTTCTAATTTAATGTTTTCACCTTAATAAAACCTGAATTCAAATAAGTGATTTAGTCTTGAGAATGACTTTTAATAACAAATGGCAAGAATGGCTAATATCTGTGCTCTAAAGTTTTGTTGAAACCTTTATTTTGCTATAGTTGAAATTTATGTCGTTTACTTCTTAGCTTTATGTATAATTTAATAAACAGTGTGGCTCGTCAACACAAAGAACTACCTCTGTACTATGACTTGTTCGAAACAAGACTTTTGTATTAAAGAAAAGCTTAAAACACTTACAAATCAATTAGTACTGGGAGATTATGTAGACGTCCTTTGGTCTGTTCCGATAATATCAAAGCGTCAATACATATGTTATTATTAATAATAAGTATGGAATCAGTGAGTCACAAACATCAGGCAAATAATGGGACAATAAGAAGAAAACATATCTGACAGTAGCTTAACTAGTGCGAATTTCTGTACCCCTCATTTATGATTGGTAGCCTCCTCGCCTTTAGTAATCTGAAGCAAAAGCTATCGTGTTACCAAATGTACATTAATTATTGTCATTCCAAAATCTGTAAAAGCTTAAGAACGAGACTGATTTTATTTGCATACTTTAGAAAGCGTTTTCAACTATCTACTTTACGAACAAAGTAGTAAACTGTACGAGGGAATGTATGCCGCGAAAAGAGCCGTGATGAGAGCGCCTACACAAAGCAGTCGTCATATTCCTAAAATGGACGTTTTAGAAAAGGGGTTGGAGTGTGTGCCTTCGAGAGTCTTTTTGACTTTTCCAGACAAATGCATGTTTGTATAACATCGTGGCTCTCTTTCTATAATGTTTGTTAAATGATGTATATTTTCCTGACTCCCTGTAACTGAAATAAGATCTTACTTGTTGTACGCCCACTGCAATCATATTGGCATATCACGAACCGCCGGTGTTATGACTGCATCGATAAGTTCTGTACAACAGACAATCTCCCCTGTGTTAATCCTTCATTGTCGTAGACCCATAATTTATAGTTGACAATGTGCCTAAATCTGACTGGTTTGCAATGTCTAATAAGGAGCACAACACCCACTTCAAAAAGATAAAATAAAAGTTATACCTGAGAGATAATTAAATGCAACATGGAAAAAACTCATGAAGACTTTTAAAAAGCACTTGAAATTTTTATCTAACGTGTAACATTTGAATCAACAACATAGTTCATACAGCAGCTGAACGATGTTTTGAATACTGGGAAAAACATTTGTCTGTGTGCGCTCAGCTCCTACACTGATGCACATAGAAATCCTATTCATGATTATGATAGGGTCATTTCAATGTAGGTAACAGAAAGCTAGTTAGTTGCTTTTGAGGGAGTTAATTATAAAAATACTTCAAATAATGATGTTACTATTAGCGACGCCAAAACTTATGTAAGTATGGGTTTTACAGCAGCATGGAGTGACTAAACTGGAAAAACAAAAAGCATCTATTTAGTATCATTAACAGAAACTTTAAATAAATTCATTAACTCTGAATAATCTGCGTGGCCGACCTTATCCAATGTGACACTTGTAAAGGCAGCGACAATTTCGAAGCATTACCGACGTGAATGTATGCAATCAGTGTCTACCTCCTTCATGTAGTCGGTAACGCCCACTATCTGTAATCGTAGGCGTCGTTATATGAGAATTATAACGCAGCAGACAAATGAGCACAAATGGTAAGAACATCCCAGTTTACCGTCCGTCTCTCTTTAATACCTGCTAATATTCGAAGTGCTAAATATACTTCGAATACTCGCAGATAATCGCTCGTCTTCAGCGTTCCATTGACCTTGTTATATCTTAAAAGTGTTCTATAATGACATCTAACAATGTCTACAGGATCATTCCCTTCAAAGTGTTACGTGTATCATGAGTGGTAGAAAATGATTGAGGTTTCTCTGCCATAAGCAGTAAATCGTTATTATTTAATTTGAAACGAGTACTTAATGTTTGCTACGGACTGAACTATTTATTTTAATTTTCACAATTTCAGTATCCTCTCTTAAGTCATTTTAAAATGGTACGCTGGAATCCATAACAAACACACAATTTAGAAATTAAAAGATGTCATTTAAAAAATTCAGACACTCAAATCAAAACAAATATAATTCTATCGAATAATTGCTTACTACAATTTCATGTCACATGTAACAGACGTGTTTCGCTGTTCACAGCTGCCGACAGAGGTGACTAAAGCTGCATTATACAGCGCCACATGGCACATGTACAATCGTCCGCTCAAACAGTTCCGAGACTGGTTTTATTCGAGTCGTGCACGGAACGTCAGTCCAGTAACTATGGTGAAAACTTCAACTAACAGCTGTAAACGACAGATGTACATTATATCAGTCAATTGTGAGCAGGTACTGTTAAGTAGTAGGCGATCGGCCCTAGTTGGTGTCACAAATCGACATCGAGCAACGTTTCTAAATCAGTATTTAAGACATTGTCCACAATATCCTGAAAATGAGAAAGTGTTCGCATAGTTTGTGCCACGTTGATTGACTTTCGAACAAAAGCGGCGAGTGAGCGCCTGTCGCGACATAGCTCAAACGTGAACCGCGGACGGTTTCTTTATGGAAAAAATTATAAAGGGTGAAGAGACTTGATCTCATCAGTACGAATCTACCACAAGACGAAAAAGTAGAAAATATGGTTCCCAACACTGAAGAAGATGAGAATGTGATTCGCAAGTTGAACAACATCCCAAGGAAAGTTCCACTTGGTTCAGTGCGTTGTACTCAATTTGGGGGAGACTACGTAGAACAGCTGAAGCGTAAAAACTACCATCTTAACTTTTCTCTATATTTTATAAATCCGCTCTCGAAATTTGTTGGACTCACGAGGTATAGCGCTGAAAAGTTGGAAACAGAAAATGAAACATTCTGTAAATATAAATCTACGTTAACACAAGTGATTCGAAAGGCCATGCTGCAAGTAATGTCTCCATATCCACTGACGAGGACCTAGACAGTCACGTATGACAGAAAGAAGCCAAGGGCACCGTATTGTGAGGACAGATACCAGCAACCGTCGGCCACTGCATTGTCCGTGGCGAGAGGTAATGACTGAAATTTGATGTTCTCGGCATACTCTTGCAATGTGGATCCTGGAACATTGATTCCCTAAATATTTCCGAAATGGACTATCCCATGCGCCTCGCTCCACCATTCCGCGTTCTAAGTCTCTTAATTCCCCACGTGCGGCCATAATCACGTCGGAAACATTTTCGTATTGATCACCTGCGTAGAGATGACATCTCCGTCAGTGCACTGTCCTTTATATTTCCTGCACGCGGTACTACCGCCATCTGTAAATGTGCATATCTCTGTCGTATAACTTTTTCATCTCAGTGTATATGTACGCGTTTCCGACCCATAATTGTGAATTGTATGACGCTGGTCTTTGGAATCACAAATTAGGCTCGCTCCTCATCGAAACATGTTTTGAAGCGTCTCAGTCGTCATCATTGCAAAATGGAGCGTCAGGAAACAATCTCTAGTTCAACTGAGGGGCTCGGATAACAGGTGGTACAAGTGACAGTTCACAAGAAAATGATCCAAATGTACATTTGTTAAGCTGAAGTAAAGGACTTACAAGCAATTTCCGGCATATTGCTACACTCTGTGATGATTAAGCTTCAAACTAAATGGCATTTAGAACGCAACTAGTATAAGCAATGTGGCGGACGAATGGCATGAGTTTTCAGATATGTATCTTCTCTTAAAGTTCAGCAGTAGTGTAATATCCCCTCGAGTACGCAGAAGTGCCGCAACACGACGTGGCACGGACTCTGAAGCAGTGCTGGAGGAAATTGACACCATGCATCCTGCAGGGCTGTCCATAAATCCGCGAGAGTATGAGGGAGTGAGATCTCTTGAGAAAACAACGTTACAAGCAATCCCAGATATGCCCAATAATGTCCATGTTACGGGAGTTTGTAGGCCAGCGGAAATGTTTAAACTCTGAAGAGTGCTGAATTGTTTGCATGGCGACACTTGATGGTCCAACATTGAAATCAGCCGCAATTTGAGGAAGGATAGCACTTCTGTCACGTTGAACGATTCTCTTCAGTCGTCGTTGGTCCCCATCTTGCAGGATCTATTCCCGGCCGCAGCGATGCGGGAGAATTGATGCTTTACCGTGTTCCTTATATTCACGGTACATTCGTGAAATGGTTCCATCGAAAAATCCCCCCTTCATCGCAACCTCGGACGTGCTATGTCCCATACCTCGTGCACCGACTATAACTTCACGTTCAACCTCACTTAAATTATTTATAACCTGCTATTGTAGCAATAGTAACCGCTCTAACAACGGCGCAAGACAATTGTTGTCTTACATAGACGTTGCCGACCGCAGCACCGTATTCTGCCTATGTACGTATCTCGGTATTTGAATATGCATGCCTATACCAGTTTCTTTGGAGCTTCAGTGTCTTTAATGCATGTTTAGATAGGCCACATTTTGAAACAGTGGATAAATAGATCTCAAAGTCCTTAAACTGCCCACACATATATAGAATATGATTTTGGTGTCTCCGAAAAGACAAAGATACGCTTAAAAAACGTATTTCTTCCCCAAGAAAGGATGGGAGCCTGAAGAAAGTCAGCAGACAATTGTCCCTAGTAGCAATGAAAACAGAAAACATACTTTCAATTAAAACTATGGATGCCTTGGCAAAGAACAAAGGTGTTAAAGACACAGGAAAATACAAAGTACAATGGAGGAATGGCAGGTAGATCTGAATCAGCAAATGAAATTTTCTAACAATGAAGTTCAGGTAGCCACTAACCCATGATCCCGAGTTTAAAGAAGCGTGTTTTAGGAGGCTCAATAATACACCACCATTACTTCGTCTGCAGCTTTTGCATAAAGATGAGTCTGAAGTAAAATTTTCGAAGTGGAAACATGTGCAGGAGAAGAAGAACTACATCGTCAACTTTATTATGAGTTCTAAAACAATATCTCCTCTTCTCTTACTACAGGCAGCACGAGTGTATAAAAAGGGACTGGAGAAATAAGAGGCAGCTGCCGAGAAAGAGGACGACGAAAACCGAAAAGTCCACAACACAATGGCACAGCTCGACGAAAGTTTCCGCAGGAAGAACATTCTTCAAGAGCTATCACGCAACGATGTGATTATGATCCTAGAGACACTGGCTGTGATGGAATTAAAGAAAGTGACTGCGTTAATCTCACGTTTCTGTTGGGACCAAACCATTTTCGTTTGTTTTTTTATTTTATTTGCAATCTATCCATTGTTTATCACCTTCTTCAATTAATTTTGCTTTTATTTTCCAAATATTATTGTCTTTATGAGGAACATTAATTTCACTGCGTATATCGTATGCTCTACTATAAAACATCCCAAATATATAACTGTATACAAAATGTTTTCGTACTTGTATCCGTTTTACTTTAAAAAGTTTCAACACACAATGATTATATGTATTTATAATACACCTAAAAATGTATGTGGCAGAATACCAAATCTCTAACAGCACCTGCTACTACACACAGATCAATATCTGATGTTTCGAAAACACACAATTTTTTTGAAATAGCCATTTGACTTTAGATATCATTTACTCAGTTTGCTTGCCGGCCAGGGTGGCCGAGCGGTTCTAGACACAACAGTCTGGAACCGCGCGACCGCTACGGTCGCAGGTTCGAATCCTGCCTCGGGCATGGATGTGTGTGATGTCCGTAGGTTAGTTAGGTTTAAGTAGTTCTAAGTTCTAGGGGACTGATGACCTTAGAAGTTAAGTCCCATAGTGCTCAGAGCCATTTGAACCATTTTTTTACTCAGTTTGCTTCAGTAGGCGCTTGTACCTTTTCTACATTCTGCCTCCGAACTGCTTGTCCGTGTACCTGTATGAAAACTAATTCCTTTCATAAAATATCCGCTTAATTCTTCTCACAAGATACAAGAAGTAAGTTGCAGGTAACTCATGGTGGACACTGAGCAACGATACATAATTTAATGAATCACTCAGGAGGTTTGATGCATTTTCACTGGTGTCTGCAGCCTGAAACTGGTAGTGGTACTTACGTGTGTGAACTTAATTCCATCTGCAAAGCATCTCATAATCCGAGTCACGAGCGTCATCAGATGCAAGCAAATTGCTTCGGGGACCGCGAGGCGGCAGTTACGCACACGCAAACCGACACTCAACCAATATACGAGAAATCCGGCAGTATTTGCTAGAGTTATATGTGGGGACAATGATTCTCACAATAGTTCTGTGAAAAGTATAAAGTATTAGGAGTCAAAATTGGAAGATTTTATTGAATTGCTTCAACAACTTGACACTGTAATTCGTTTGGTATGTTAACACGAGAGGAATACACTCACATTAATCTGAGCACCAGTCAAAAGACTGAAGAGCCACCTGGAAGAAAGTCAATAAGGTTCCGAGAGGTAACAACTCCTCTGCCGGGGCCAGCTGGGCTAGATGTTTCAAAAAAATGGCTCTGAACACTATGGGACTTAACATCTAAGGTCATCAGTCCCCTAGAACTTAGCTCTACTTAAACCTAACTAACCTAAGGACATCACACACATCCATGCCCGAGTCAGGATTCGAACCTGCGACCGTAGCTTAGGCGTTTCAATTGAGGATCGGTAGGCTGAACAGCCCGATTGAACTGGTGTCACAGCTTTTCGGAATGGTTTAAATCCTGAGAATATAGTAATCAGGGAAGTACAGTACACTCATCCTGGTGCTCTTCAAACGACTGACGTACACTTCGAGGTGTGCTTGACGTTGCATTGTCCTGCTGGAAGGTTCCGTTTTGCCGAGCAAAACCGTACTGCATGTAGGGGTAGACGTGGTCTCCAAGGATAAATGCATACCTGTGTTGAGCTACTGTGCCTTACAGAGTGACAAGATCTCTCAGGGAATGCCACGAAAACTTTCCCCAGGCCATAACGCTGCCTCTTACAGACTCCATTTCAAGCCGTACACGCCAACGGCCATCTGTCCGATGGACCATAACGTGATTCATCTGAAGATGCCACCTACAGCCACTCAGTGGACGTCCAGTTGCTGAATTGTCGTGCAAAGACCAGCCCTCATCCCCGATGAACAGCAGTCACCATGCGAGTATAAAGCAGGTGCCTGCTTCAGAGGCCCATAGACAGCAACGTGCGCTTAACAGTCGTTGAGAAGACACTGTTTGTTCATCGGGGCAGTCGTTGCTCAGCATTGCACGTCTAAGCGTAAGCACATATCTCCGCAGCTGGAGTCAACATTATTGTGATACTACACCCCTTTTCCACGAGCGTCTTTCCAGGGAAAAAAACGACTCTGACTTCATTTTTATGGATGACAGTGCGCGATCATATCGAACGGCGCAAATGGAGACGTTGTAACGACAGGATATTCGGCAAATGGACTGGCCTGCCTGTTTACTCGACTTAAATTCCATCGAGCATGTGGAGTGCGATGGGAAGATTTACTGCAGCACGTCCACACGATCCAGCGATCATCCAACAGTTGTCAGGCACGCCTGTCGAGGAAAGGAAGGCACTATCACAAGACATCCTTAGCAACTTTGCTAAGCTAGGAGCATGTTACAGAGCTTGCAGTGTTGTCCGCGGTGATCACACACCCCATTACTACTATGTTCCGCCTTTTGTGATGTCCACTGTACCATGAAAAATTGGAGTGAGTTTAGTGCAATTATTTATTTGCATAAAACAGTAATCCCTGTTCGTCTCATTGTGTATGTCTCTCAGTTACTTTCTGTATTATACTGTTGCGGCTCTTCTTATGTATGTTTGAAGTTTCATCGTGCTCAGTTACTTGGCATCATGCGAAATTTACGTTCCACCTTAAGTTTTGCTCACCAGTGTGTAAGTGTGCCGGCCGCGGTGGCCGTGCGGTTCTAGGCGCTGCAGTCCGGAACCGCGGGACTGCTACGGTCGCAGTTTCGAATCCTGCCTCGAGCATGGATGTGTGTGATGTCCTTAGGTTAGTTAGGTTTATGTAGTTCTAAGTTCTTCGGGACTGATTTACCTAAGATGTTAAGTCCCATAGTGCTCAGAGCCATTTGAACGACTTTTGTGTAAGGGCAGTGTCTGTAAAGCAACCTTTGATTACCTTCAGTGTTATCCGAGAAGAATTTATCCCTTAGATACGTCTCCAAGATACTATTGACAAAGGCGAAGAAATAAGACTCACGTGAAAGTGACCGCTGCATTTTTATACTACTGCCGAGAGTAAACGAAAGGAGTTTTTTCGGTTTTTACGTACCGTCGACGACAAGGTCACTGGAGACGGAGTGGAGATGGATGGGGACAGAAGGTAGCCGCGTACTTTCCAAAATAACCGTTCAGGTGTTTGCGTTAAGCGATTTAGAGAACTCACAGAAATTTTGAACTAGATTAGCCGCTATGGATTTAAACTGCTTTCCCCACAGAATCGATTCCAGTGTCTGTGCCACCCTCCCCAGTATTAGCCGAGAGTTAGTTATTATTATTATTATTATTATTATTATTAATATTATTATTACCACTATTGTAATTGTTATAAGCCAACTGCCTTGCCGCTAATGGAACACCAGTTCCCATCACATAACCGTAGTTAAACCCTGTCGGACTTGGCTACCAGCTGGATGGGTCACCGTCCGTGTGTGCCGAGTGCTGTTTGCAAACGGGGTGCACTCAGCCCTTGTGAGGGTAATTGATGAGTTACTCGATTGAGAAGTAGCGATATCGGTCACGAAAGCTGACAACGGCCGGGAGAGCGGTAGGCTGACAACATGCCCCTCCATATCTGCTTCGGTGACGAGTTAGGGCAGAGGATGACACGCCGACTGGTCGGTACCGTTAGACCTGAAACAACTGTTAGTACGGCGTTTGTTATTATTTGTATTATTATTATAGTATTCATGACAATGGTACTACATTATATTTCCATGGTTACGATGATACTCTTTTTATAATTTAAACTCTTCAATTTAGCCTCAAGCAGTTTCTGACATGTTAAGCGTATTATGTATGAGCTGCACATACAGTGGGTGAAATGGGGTCGGATTACCTAATTTAGTGGACGCAGGAAAGTAAGTACAAACTCATTATTAACGCTGGGCTTCCGAAATATCTACGACCGGACTCTCACCTGAAGCGATAATAAAAGAAAAGTGTTGGGTATCTGCTGTGTCAAAGAGAGCTACACTTAATTCATTGCTACATGTGGCAATTTCAGAACCCCGAAGGAAGCAGGAGACCATCATATTCACATCTATTGAGCCGCGGAGTCATTAATTATCCGAGGGTTTTCTACATACCGTACTAAGCAGAAACAGGAAGGTATCAACAACATACATCTTTCGACAGTAAATCGCCAAATAGACTGGTATAGGCATGAGTACTGAAATACAGAGATACAGAAACAGGTAGAATAAGGCGCTGCTGTTTGCAACGCCTATATAAAACAACAAGGTTCTGGCGCAGTTGTTAGATCGGTTACTGTTGCTACAATGGTAGGTTATCAAGATTTAAGTGAGTTAGAACGTGGTGTTATGGTTGGAGCGCGAGCGACGGGACAACAGCATCTAAGATATAGCAATGACGTCGGATTTTTCCGATAAGACCACGAGTGTACCGTCAATATCAGGAATTCGATAAAACATCACATCTCCGACATCCCTGCAGCCGGAAAAAGATCCTGTAAGAACGGGACCAACGACGACTGACAAGAATCGGTCAACGCGACAGTAGTGCAAACCTTCTACATCTACATCTACATCTACATCTACATCTCCATCCATACTCCGCAAGCCACCCGATGGTGCGTGGCGGAGGGTACCCTGAGTACCTCAATCGGTTCTCCCTTCTATTCCAGTCTCGTATTGCTCGTGGAAAGAAGGATTGTCGGTATGCTTCTGTGTGGGCTCCTATCTCTCTGATTTTATCCTCATGGTCTCTTCGCGAGATATACGTAGGAGGGAGCAATATACTGCTTGACTCCTCGGTGAAGGTATGTTCTCGAAACTTTAATAAAAGCCCGTACCGAGCTACTGAGCGTCTCTCCTGCAGAGTCTTCCACTGGAGTTTATCTATCATTAACTAAATGATCCTGCAACGAAGCGCGCTGCTCTCAGTTGGATCTTCTCTATCTCTTCTATCAACCCTATCTGGTACGGATCCCACACTGTTGAGCAGTATTCAAGCAGTGGGTGAACAAGCGTACTGTAACCTACTTCCTTTGTTTCCCGATTGCATTTCCTTAGGATTCTTCCAATGAATCTCAGTCTGGCATCTGCTTTACCGACGATCAACTTTATATGATCATTCCATTTTAAATCACTCCTAATGCGTACTCCCAGATAATTTATGGAATTAACTGCTTCCAGTTGCTGACCTGCTATTTTGTAGCTAAATGATAAGGGATTTTTCTTTCTATGTGTTCGCAGCACATTACACTTGTCTACATTGAGATTCAATTGCCATTCCCTGCACCATGCGTCAATTCGCTGCAGATCCTCTTGCATTTCAGTACTATTTTCCATTGTTACAGCCTATCAATACACCACAGCATCATCTGCAAAAAGCCTCAGTGAACTTCCGATGTCATCCACAAGGTCATTTATGTATACTGTGAATAGCAACGGTCCTATGACACTCCCCAGCGGCACACCTGAAATCACTCTTACTTCGGAAGACTTCTGTCCATAGAGAATGACATGCCGCGTTCTGTTATCTAAGAACTCTTCAATCCAGTCATACAATTGGTCTGACAGTCCATATGCTGTTACTTTGTTCATTAAACGACTGTGCGGAACTGTATCGAACGTAGAGTAGATTTCTAGTCCCCAGAAAAGTCATTATACTCGAACATAATACGTGTTCCAAAATTCTACAACTGATCGACGTTAGAAATATAGGTCTATAGTTCTGCACATCTGTTCGACGTTCCTTCTTGAAAACGGGGATGACCTGTGCCATTTTCCAATCCTTTGGAACGCTACGCTCTTCTAGAGACTTGCGGTAAACTGCTGCAAGAATGGGGGCAAGTTCCTTCGCGTACTCCGTGTAAAATCGGATTGGTATCCCATCAGGTCCAGCGGCCTTTCCTCTTTTGAGCGATTTTAATTGTTTCTCTATCCCTCCGTCGTGTATTTCGATATCTACCATTTTGTCATCTGTGCGACAATCCAGAGAAGGAACTACAGTGCAGTCTTCCTCTGTGGAACAGCTTTGGAAAAAGACATTTAGTATTTCGGCCTTTAGTCCGTCATCCTCTGTTTCAGTACCATTTTGGTCACAGAGTGTCTGGACATTTTGTTTTGATCCACCTACCGCTTTGACATAAGACCAAAATGTCTTAGGATTTTCTGCCAAGTCAGTACATAGAACATTACTTTCGAATTCATTGAACGCCTCTCGCATAGCCCTCCTCACACTACATTTCGCTTCGCGTAATTTTTGTTTGTCTGCAAGGCTTTGTCTATGTTTATGTTTGCTGTGAAGTTCTCTTTGCTTCCGCAGCAGTTTCCTAACTCGGTTGTTGTACCACGGTGGCTCTTTTCCATCTCTTACGATCTTGCTTGTCACATACTCATCTAACGCATGTTGTACAATGGTTTTGAACTTTGTCCACTGATCCTCGACACTATTGTACTTGAGACAAAACTTTTGTGTTGAGCCGTCAGGTACTATGTAATATGCTTTTTGTCACTTTTGCTAAACAGACAAATCTTCCTACCTTTTTTTAATATTTCTATTTACGGCTGAAATCATCGATGCAGTAACCGCTTTATGATAGCTGAGTCCCTGTTCTGCGTTAACTGTTTCAAATAGTTCGGGTCTGTTTGTCACCAGAAGGTCTAATACGCTATCGCCACGAGTCGGTTCTCTGTTTAACTGCTCAAGGTAGTTTTCAGATAAAGCACTTAAAAAAATTTCACTGGATTCTTTGTCCCTGCCACCCGTTATGAACATTTGAGTCTCCCAGTCTATATCCGGCAAATTAAAATCTCCACCCAGAACTATAACATGGTGGGGAATTCTACTTGAAATATTTTCCAAATTATCCTTCAGGTGCTCAGCGACAACAGCTGCTGAGCCAGGGGGCCTATAGAGACATCCACTTACCATGTCTGAGCCTGCATTAACCGTGACCTTCGCCCAAATTATTTCACATTTCTGATCTCCGTCAATTTCCTTCGATACTATTGCACTTCTTATCGATATAAACACGCCTCCCTCTTCACTGTCCAGCCTGTCTCTACGGTATACATTCCAATCTGAGTTCAGGATTTCATTCCACAAATTGCGGGAGATTTCAATGTTGGGCCAGCAAGTGTCATCATGCAAGCCATTCAATGAATCATCATCGATATGGTTTTTTGGAGCCGAAGACCCACACGTGTACCCTTGATGACTGCACCACGAAAGCTTTGGGCCTCACCTGGGCCCGCCAACACACACATTTGACTGTCGATTACTGGAATCATGTGGCCTGGTCGGTCGAGTTTGTTTCAAATTGTGTCGAGCGGACGCACGTGTACCGGTATGGAGACAAGTTCATGAACCCATGGACCCTGCATGTCAGCAGGGAACTCTTCAAGCTGTGTAGACTCTGTATCGGTGTGGGACGTGTGCAGCTGGAGTGATATGGGATCCCTGTTAGGTTTAGATACGACTCTGTCAGGCGACACGCACGTAAGCATTATGCCTGATCACTTGCATCCATTCATGTCCATTGAGCATTCCGATGGACTTTTGGAATTCCAGCAGGACAATGTAACCCCCACACGTCCAGAGTTCTATAGAGTGTCTCGAGGAACACACACTTCCGCTGGCCACCAAACTCCACAGATATGAACATTATTGATCGTATCTGTGATGCCTTGTAACGTGCTGTTGAGAATAGTTTTCCGCCCCTTCGTACCCTTACAAATTTATGGACAGCCCTGCAGGATTCATAGAGTCAATTCCCTCCAGCACTACTTCAGACATAAGTCGAGTCGATTCCACGTCGTTCTGCGGCACTACCGCCTGCTCACGGGGGCCCTACACAATATTAAGCAGTTGTATCAGTTTCTTTGGCTGTTTAGAGTATATCCATCAAACACTACATTCTACAGTATTACCTTCTTCGATAGTTACTCACGACGTATTATCGTGCTATGGGCAAATGCTACTGATGTGTTATTCACCGTCGGCAGTCAGTGTATAGAACTACCAAATTCCTGGCGCCGAAGAATGACTCATTATCGAGATACGGAGTCGGGAAAGACACTGCGAATGTGTTTTGTGGTATACTGTTGCTGTAGCTCTTGAGAAGGTGAGGTTAAAGCCCTACATTACGCAAATGCAATAGGTGAACCGAATAGAACCTAACGTGTCGTAAACATGGCTAACGTATCTCCAGTACAGGACAACAGCTATTTATTTGCGGACTGTTAACCACAAACCGTACCGTTTCTGCGAAGCTGTAGCACTGCTACAGATGCTGTGGTATTTACTGTCAGTCGGATAATACTGCTCTGTTATCTGTTTGCACACGTCGGTTTGTGCTTGATAGAAGTGACGCGTACTGCAATAGCAGGCTCACAGTCAATAGTTCGGCTTGTTTGTTTCGAGGAAAACTTCCTGTAATGAAAAGCAAGTAGTTAAATAAACACTTCAACATAGACGCTCGCAGCTAATTGGCAACTGAAGTGCGAATTTGTTGACGAATATCATCTTGAACAAAAATTGGCAGAGAGCTGTTTATCCAGCTTGAGAGTGTCATTAAAATGACGCTCTGGAGAGCACTGTTGTTCATAATATATACATGTATAGAATGTCAGAATATCAACTAAATTAACTGAAATGAACACATTAAAAAGAAAATCAACAATGAATTTACAGAACCATTTGATGGATTTTTATGTGTGCTGGAGTTAGAGACAACATATGGATGGACAGAAATGAAATCAACATAAAAGTAAAACTGATTGGACTGCGTTACCTTAAAGAAATAGAGTTTCAATGTGTCTGCCAAGGTTCCCGGGTTCGATTCCCGGCGGGGTCAGGGATTGTCTCTGCCTCGTGATGACTGGGTGTTGTGTGATGTCCTTAGGTTAGTTAGGTTTAAGTAGTTCTAAGTTCTAGGGGACTGATGACCATAGATGTTAAGTCCCATAGTGCTCAGAGCCATTTGAACCATTTTTTTTTTTTGTCTGCCAAGGAAAGCTTCCGATCAGTGTCTGCCGAAGAAGAATAAGAACGGAGCCAAAACGGAACCATATGTGCCTCGACTTGAAATTTTTTTGCAGATCCTAAAACATTCTCTACTTCCATCATCGTTCGAGCCATTTAGTATCCTTTGCACTATATTTATTAAGCGCCAGTAACAGCTTCGACACTCTCATAGTTTGAGACCGTCAGGAAGGAAGCACATTTGAGCAAGCCGTGAATGGCTGCAGGGGTTGAGGAAGAAAACAAGGAAACAATACAGGAAACAATACATCCCTTCCGTTTCTCCTTGTCGTGGCTGCCCAATGTCTGCATTACTGACCGTTAAAAAGATAGGAATCATTGTCAGCCTTGTTGTATTTCGTTGCTCATCACCGGTTTCGTTTTTAGGCTTTTTTATGAATTTTCAAATGAGAAAATTCTGGATAAACGTAAACTGTAAGCAAGAAATGGCCAGTAAAGCTACCACTGTTAGTGTTTCCAAAAGAATAGAACGAAACCTGAGTCATGTACAAAATACGGTGATCTGTAGGTGCACATATTAAAAAAAATAATGTTGGTAATCTCACTGAACAATAGTCTCTGATTCCATGAAGACACGTATGAAGAATTTGACCAACAGTATTCCAGAATTATAATCCAATTCCCATTCAGTTTTGCTAATATTTATTCAAACCACGATCTCCACGTGTATGGAATCACTGCATTGGTAACACATAACATACAGTATTAAAAAATACAATAATGTCGTACACCTGAAGATGGGATTTTAAAATCCTAGAACTGATCGTTCCCTGAATAAACATTAGTACAACTCAATGGAATTTCTCTAAATTATCACGGCTCTCAATTGCAGATGTCCTACGTACCAAATCTTGTGCAACATTCCAGAAGTATCAGGTAAGAGCATTTAATGGAGTTGCGTCGATCGAACCTCACCAAATCAGTCGTCGTTCCAATGTTGTCGTAATTAGATTCATGCAAACGATTTTAGAGATGTGCATACTATTCTGCTCTAGAGCATGTGGCAGTGCACATCTTTCTCGCTGCAGCATTCATGTCAGCGATTTCTTCAGAGTGATGCACATTATTTCAACTTGTAGCATACGTTCCTTGAAGGTCAGTTATCCTTAGATAAAATCAGTGCAGAACAAGATTTTAACGTGACACAGCTAAAGCGATTGCAATCCCCAAATATAAAGGTGCTAGCTTGCTGAATGGACGTTATAAAGTTGTTGATGGAATTGATAGTTTTAAACACAACTGGTTTGAACCGCATTTAAACAGAATGTAAGAAGTTATGATGAATAATTAAAAGAATGTAGAGATAAAATTTTAAAGACTGGGGAGAAATTACGAAGGGAGTCGCACAATGCTCAATTTTTGGTCCACTGTATTCCTTACAAATGTGAATGAACTTCCACTTAATATTCAAAAAGCAGAATTTGTACTTCTTGCAAACGATTCTAATGTTAAATTCAGTAAGAGGGAAAGCGATAGAAGAGATCGTTAAATACGTTTTTCAAAGAATTATTGTGTGGTTCTTTGAAAATGGACTCTCCCTACATTTTGAGAAAGCGCACTATATTCATTTCCTTACAACAGACAGTCAGGCCAATAACTGGTCTAGCACATGAGGAGGAGTCCATATATAAGGTAGATTACTCGAAAGTTTGGTGTGTATACGCTGATGAAAAGTTGAACTCGAAGAAGTGTATAACTGAGCTTCTCAAACAGTTAAGTTCAGCTTCTTCTGCCTTTCTAACAATCGGTAGTCTTGCAAACAAACTAATCAATCTCCTGAGATAAGTGGCATACTTTCACTGAATATAAACCATCAGGGAATAATTTTCTGGTGTGACTCACCAGTTAGAAAGAAAGTACTTGTGGCACAAAAGCGAACAACAAAAATTAGACTGGTGTACACACTCGGTCGCCATGAGGCACTTCGTCAAGGAATTAGGCACTGTACCTGCGTAACTCCTGACATACATCCGTCATAAACAATCCATCATAATCTGAGAAGAATACTAATGTCCATAACTACAACAATAGAGGAAAAAATGACCTTTATTACCCATTATTAAAGCTGCCAGTGACTCAGAAAGAAGTTCAATGTGCTGTAACAAAAAATTGCCTAATAACATTGTACAGGGTGGTCTATTGATCGTCACCGGGCCAAATATCTCACGACATAAGCGTCAAACGAAGAAACTACAAGGAACGGAACTTGTCTAGCTTGAAGGGGGAAGCCAGATGGCGCTATGGTTCGTTCGCTAAATGGCGCTGCTATAGGTAAAACGGATATCAACTGCGTTTTTTTAAATGCGAACCGCCATTTTTATTACATATTGGTGTAGTACGTAAAGAAATATGAATGTTTTAGTTGGACAACTTTTTTCGCTTTGGGACAGATGGCGCTGTAATAGACACAAACATATGGTTCACAATCTTAGACGAACAGATGGTAACATGTAGGTTTTTTAAATTAAAACACAGAACGTAAGTACGTTTGAACAATTTATTTCGGTGGCTCCAATGTGATACATGTACCTTTGTGAACTTATAATTTCTGAGAACGCGTGCTGTTACAGCGTGATTACCTGTAAATACCACATTAATGCGTAAATGCTTAAAATGATGTCCGTCAACCTCAATGCATTTGGCAATAGGTGCATCGACATTCCTTTCAACAGCTAGTAGTTCGCCTTCCGTAATGTTCGCACATGCATTGTCAATGCGCTGACGGATGTCGTCAGGCGTTGTCGGTGGATCACGATAGCAAATTTCTTAAACTTTCCCCACGGAAGGAAAGCCGGGGACGTCAGATCCGGTGAACGTGCGTGCCATGGTATGGTGCTTCGACGACCAATCCACCTGTCAAGAAATATGCTATTCAATATCGCTCCAACCACAAGCGAGCTATGTGCCGGACATCCATCATGTTGGAAGTACATCGCCATTCTGTCATGCAGTGAAACATCTTGTAGTAACATCGATAGAACATTACGTAGGAAATCAACATACATTGGACCATTTAGATTGCCACCGATAAATTGGGGGCCAATTATCCTTCCTCCCATAATGCCGCATCATACATTAACACCCCAATGTCGCTGGTGTTCCACTTGTTGCAGCCATCGTGGATTTTACGTTGCCCAGTAGTGCATATTATGCCAGTTTACGTTACCGCTGTTTGTGAATGACGCTTCGTCGTTAAATAGAATGCGTGCAAAAAATCTGTCATCATCCCGGAATTTCTCTTGTGCCCAGTGGCAGAACTGTACACGACATTCAACGTCGTCGCCATGCAATTCCTGGTGCATAGACATATGGTACGGGTGCAATCGATGCTGATGTAGCATTCTCATAACCGACTTTTTTGAGATCCCCAATTCTCGCGCAATTTGTCTGCTACTGATGTGCGGATTAGCCGCGACAGCAGCTAATACACCTACTTGGGCATCATCATTTGTTGCAAGAATTAGTTGACGTTTCACTTGTCGCTGAACACTTCCTGTTAAAAAAAAAAAAATGGTTCAAATGGCTCTGAGCACTATGGGACTTAACATCTATGGACGTCAGTCCCCTAGAACTTTGAACTACTTAAATCTAACTAACCTAAGGACATCACACACATCCATGCCCGAGGCAGGAATCGAACCTGCGATCGTAGCGCTTCCTGTTTCCTTAAATAACGTAACTAGCCGGCGAACGGTCCGGACACTTGGATGATGTCGTCCAGGATACCGAGCAGCACACATAGCAAACGCCCGTTGGGCATTTTGATCACAATAGCCATACTTCAACACAATATCGACCTTTTACCCACTTGGTAACCATCCATTTTAACACGGGTAATGTATCACGAAGCAAATACCGTCCGCACTGGCGGATTGTTATGTGATAACGCGTACTTACACGTTTGTGACTATTACAGCGCCATCTATCACAAAGCGAAAAAAGTGGTCCAACTAAAACATTCATATTTCTTTACGTACTAAACGAATACCTACTAAAAATTGGGAGTTCCTATTTCAAAAAACGCAGTTGATATCCGTTTGACCTATGGCAGCGCGATCTAGCGGGCCAACCACAGCGCCATCTGGTTTCCCCCTTCACGCTAGACACGAATCTTTCTTTGTAGATTTTTCATTTGACGCTTATTTCATGAGATATTTGGCTCGGTCACTATCAATGGATCACCCTGTATGTCTGACAATTGCAAAATAAGTTTGAAATCTGACGTAAAATTATTTCTCATGCTCAGTTCCTTTACGGAAGAATTTGTATTCGAAGCTGGAAACTTGTAAAAGAGTAACTTTCGAATGTAGTTGTATGAGTAGTACTAAAAGGTAATTACACTCCTGGAAATTGAAATAAGAACACCGTGAATTCATTGTCCCAGTAAGGGGCAACTTTATTGACACATTCCTGGGGTCAGATACATCACATGATCACACTGACAGAACCACAGGCACGTAGACACAGGCAACAGAGCATGCACAATGTCGGCACTAGTACAGTGTATATCCACCTTTCGCAGCAATGCAGGCTGCTATTCTCCCATGGAGACGATCGTAGAGATGCTGGAAGTAGTCCTGTGGAACGGCTTGCCATGCCATTTCCACCTGGCGCCTCAGTTGGACCAGCGTTCGTGCTGGACGTGCAGACCGCGTGAGACGACGCTTCATCCAGTCCCAAACATGCTCAATGGGGGACAGATCCGGAGATCTTGCTGGCCAGGGTAGTTGACTTACACCTTCTAGAGCACGTTGGGTGGCACGGGATACATGCGGACGTGCATTGTCCTGTTGGAACAGCAAGTTCCCTTGCCGGTCTAGGAATGGTAGAACGATGGGTTCGATGACGGTTTGGATGTACAGTGCACTATTCAGTGTCCCCTCGTCGATCACCAGTGGTGTACGACCAGTGTAGGAGATCGCTTCCCACACCATGATGCCGGGTTTTGGCCCTGTGTGCCTCGGTCGTATGCAGTCCTGATTGTGGCGCTCACCTGCACGGCGCCAAACACGCATACGACCATCATTGGCACCAAGGCAGAAGCGACTCTCATCGCTGAAGACGACACGTCTCCATTCGTCCCTCCATTCACGCCTGTCGCGACACCACTGGAGGCGGGCTGCACGATGTTGGGGCGTGAGCGGAATACGGCCTAACGGTGTGCGGGACCGTAGCCCAGCTTCATGGAGACGGTTGCGAATGGTCCTCGCCGATACCCCAGGAGCAACAGTGTCCCTAATTTGCTGGGAAGTGGCGGTGCGGTCCCCTACGGCACTGCGTAGGATCCTACGGTCTTGGCGTGCATCCGTGCGTCGCTGCGGTCCGGTCCCAGGTCGACGGGCACGTGCACCTTCCGCCGACCACTGGCGACAACATCGATGTACTGTGGAGACCTCACGCCCCACGTGTTGAGCAATTCGGCGGTACGTCCACCCGGCCTCCCGCATGCCCACTATACGCCCTCGCTCAAAGTCCGTCAACTGCACATACGGTTCACGTCCACGCTGTCGCGGCATGCTACCAGTGATAAAGACTGCGATGGAGCTCCGTATGCCACGCAAACTGGCTGACACTGACGGCGGCGGTGCACAAATGCTGCGCAGCTAGCGCCATTCGACGGCCAACACCGCGGTTCCTGGTGTGTCCGCTGTGCCGTGCGTGTGATCATTGCTTGTACAGCCCTCTCGCAGTGTCCGGAGCAAGTATGGTGGGTCTGACACACCGGTGTCAATGTGTTCTTTTTTTCCATTTCCAGGAACGTATTTCCAGTAATGTTAACACTATTCACATTTACATACCCCGTAAACTGGCCCGTTCCGCATTATTTCGATAAAATAGTCGTTAAATGCTCTATGGAGTATGTGACTAAAGCTACAAGAGGCAGTAGTTATCTTGTAGAATAAGGAGGCTGCTCATGTCTTGACATGGTTGTCACAAGAGAGCAATTTGTAGATAACATCATCTCAGTGCACAGAGTTGGGGGTGAAATAAGTGACTCCAGGACGGTGTCTTCAGTCTGACAACACTGTGTGTGTATCCAGGCTTGCCACGTTGACCACGCGGCTCAGACGGTAGAGTGTGGCAGCGGGAGGGGGGGAGGGAATGCGGCTGTGGCCGGCCACGGCGCGCAGCCCCTTCCTACCTCAGCAGCCGCACGCGCTCCACGCCGCGCCGCGCGCCACTTGGTTGCCGCGCTGACGTCATCGACTGCTGGAGGGCCCTCGCCTCGCACGGAACAATAGTGGCCGGCGAGCGGCGCCTCGGCTCGCTTCTCCTCTCCTCGCCACGCTGCGCCGCTGCAGTTGTGCTGATGTGCGCTTTCCCCTGTTGAGCGCCGCCGCCGCTACCGCCTCCAGCCCGTACGGCTGACCATACGTGTGTCTAAAATACGGTCTCTCGACTCCTTCCTTTGTGTAACGCACAACATGACAATATATATTTATAATGATGAGAAAAATTGCAACAGCTCGACATATTTCTTATCAACGAATGATAGTGACTTTTTTGTACCCGATAAACACCAGTAATGTTTTACTTCTGCTACTACTGCTTTTTTTTATTCCCAAACACGGTTACCTCTTTCAGCAGCATTGTACATTATCTTCGCATACAGTGTCATTCCGCTGCCCTACCGATGTCGTTTTATGCGACCCACAATTACGCATCTGTCAAAAAATATTTTTCCGTCTGGTAAGCTCAGCAAACACAAACAGTTATCTTCATATTTACGGCCTGAACATAAAATCAATCGTGATGTTACAGCATCATTAAACAATCTGATCATGAATATGCTCCATATAAAATATCACACTGAAAAGCCGGCGAAACACTGATATGGCGTCGTGTTAAATGTACTAATTACTATAACCTGAATCAGTTTTGAAATACTGAACTATACCATAGCTGATAGGGTAAACCGAACGTTGCAGATAGGCCTTACAGGTGAGGCACAGTATTCAAATATAGGGCGATCATTCTAGTAATTTTTTATGTATTTTTTTAGTCTCTAACGCACCTAATTTAAGTGAAATATGCAAAAAAAAATGGTTCAAATGGCTCTGAGCTCTATGGCACTTAACTTCTGAGGTCATCAGTCCCCTAGAACTTAGAACTACTTAAACCTAAGTAACCTAAGGACATCACACACATCCATGTCCGAAGCAGGATTCGAACCTGCGACCGTAGCGGTCGCGCAGTTCCAGATTGAAGCGCCTAGAACCACTCTGGAACTGCTGTCGGCCTTTTTATGCAAATTGTATGCAAATGAATAAGGTGTTTCTGGCGCTAAGAAGGGCGAATTTCTTGATGCAGGGGAAACACGGGACAGAAATAAGCAGAACAAAGGTGCACGGACCATGTTTATCATGCCAGAAAATGCGCTTTGTGATGACCGTTTTGGCTTATGCACGTCTGGGCTCCCTACTGAATAATCTGGTTGCATGCCGAAGCAGTCCGAGTGTTATTGATCTGGAGGTTTCTGCGACGAGTTGCCGTAGGTGATCGGGATATTCCTGCGCCTGATTGTAAACTACTGGTTCAAATCCCCCCCCCCCCCCCAGGTGATGTGCCAGGCCAAGAAACAAGTTTTCCTCTTCCTATCCATTTCCTGGAAGTTCTTCGTTCAGATCGTTTTTTCTGGCTGGTTTGGTGCGGCACGCGACGAATTCCTCTGCTGTGCCAACCACTTCTTCTAAGAGTAGCACTTATAACCTAAATCCTCGGTTGTTTGTTGGATATATTACAATCTCTGTCTTCCTCTACAGTTTTGTCCTATACAGCTCCCTCTACTACCATTGCCTGATGTCTTAACCTATGTCCTATCATCCTGCCCCTTCTCCTTAGCCGGCCGAAGTGGACGTGCGGTTCTAGGCGCTAGTCTGGAACCGCGTGACCGCTACGGTCGCAGGTTCGGATCCTGCCTTGAGCGTGGATGTGTGTGATGTCCGTAGGATAGTCAGGTTTAATTAGTTCTAAGTTCTAGGGGACTGATGACCTCAGAAACTAAGTCCCATAGTGCTCAGAGCCATTTGAACCATTTGAACCTTCTCCTTATCAGTGTTTTCCACATACTCCTTCCCTCTCCGATTCTGCTCAGAACTTCCTCATTCCTTACCCTATCAGTCCACCTAATTTTGAACATTCGTCTGGAGCACTGCATCTCAAATGCTTCGATTCTCTTCTGTTTCGGTTTTCCCAAAGTCCATGTTTCACTACGATACAATGCTGAACTCCAGACGTATATTCTCAGAAATTTCTTCCTCGAATTAAGGGCTACGTTTGATACTAGTAGACATCTCTAGGCCAGAAATGCCCTTTTTGCCAGCTCCAGTCTGATTTTGATGTCTTCCTTGCTCCGTCCGTCATTGGTTATTTTGCTAATTGGGTAGCAGAATTCTTTAAGTTCATCTACTTCGTGACCATGAATCCTGACGTTAAGTTTCTCGGTGTTCTCATTTTCTGATACACCCCATTACTTTCGTTTTCCTTCGATTTACTTTGAATCCTTATTCCGTACTCATTAGATCAGTCATTCCATTCAGCAGATCATGTAATTCTTCTTCACTTGCACTCAGGATAGCAACGTCATCCGCAAATCGTATCATTGATGTCCTTTCATCTTGAATTTTAATTCCATTCCCGAACCTTTGTTTTATTTCCATCTTTCCTTCTTCGATGTACTGATTGAACAGTAGGTAAAAGACTACATATCTGTCTTATGCCCTTTTTAATCCGGGCACTTCGCTCTTGGTCGTTGACTTGTATTATTTCCTCTTGGTTCTTGTACATATCGCATATTACCCGTCTCTCCCTATAGCTTATCCCTATTTTTATCTGAATTTAGAACATCTTGCATCACTTTACAAGTCGACAAATCCTATGCACGTGTCTTCATCTTTCTTTAGATCATTACGAAAGGGTAAAGTCAAATGTGGCTGACGTCCATCCTGCTGACACCACATCCCGCAATGGCACGTCCTCCAGTAGCAGTGGTAGTTGATGGCACAGAAAGTGTGCGTAGCACTTGCCCGTCAAATGGCCCTCAAACAAGTACTGTATAATAAGGCGATTACCACACCAAATATTGACTTCCCATCATACTTGATAGGTTACCTGTTGCACTCAGTGAGCACTGTCAGTGCTCCAATAACGTACGTTGTGGCGATTGGCCGTCCCATTACTGAGGAATGGTGATTCGTTCGAGGTAAAATGTGCCACAGGAATGATTAATCGTTTTTCAGATTTCTGAATAGCCACTGACAGAAATTCATTAGAAATTCGAAATCCTGCACATTTATCATTTGGTTGTTGTTGTTGTGGTCTTCAGTCCTGAGACTGGTTTGATGTAGCTCTCCATGCTACTCTATCCTGTGCAAGCTTCTTCATCTCCCAGTACTTACTGCAACCTACATCCTTCGGAATCTGCTTAATGTATTCATCTCCTGGTCTCCCTCTACGATTTTTACCCTCCGCGCTGCCCGCCAACGCTAAATTTGTGATCCCTTGATGCCTCAGAACATGTCCTACCAACCGGTCCCTTCTTCTTGTCAAGTTGTGCCACAAACTCCTCTTCTCCCCAATCCTATTCAATACCTCCTCATTATTTATGTGATCTACCCATCTAATCTTCAGCATTCTTCTGTAGCACACATTTCGAAAGCTTCTATTCTCTTCTTGTCCAAACTATTTATCATCCATGTTTCACTTCCATACATGGCTAAACTCCATACAAATACTTTCAGAAACGACTTTCTGACACTTAAATCTATACTCGATGTTAACAAATTTCTCTTCTTCAGAAACGCTTTCCATGCCATTGCCAGTCTACATTTTATATCCTCTCTACTTCGACCATCATCAGTTATTTAGCTCCCCAAATAGCAAAACTCCTTTACTACTTTAAGTGTCTCATTTCCTAATCTAGTTCCCTCAACATCACCCGACTTCATTCGACTACATTCCATTATCCTCGTTTTGCTTTTGTTGATGTTCATCTTATATCCGCCTTTCAAGACACTGTCCATTCCGTTCACCTGCCCTTCCAAGTCCTATGCTGTCTCAGACAGAATTACAATGCCACTGGCAAACCTCAAAGTTTTTATTTCTTCTCCATGGACTTTAATACCTACTCCGAATTTTTCTTTTGTTTCCTTCACTGCTTGCTCAATATACAGATTGAATAACACGGGGAGAGCCACAACCCTGTCTCACTCCCTTCCCAACCACTGCTTCCCTTTCATGCCCCTCAACTCTTATAACTGCCATCTGGTTTTTGTACACTTGGTACATTTGGTACACTGTACACTTGGTATGGATGGTATTTATGTGAATTCAGTACTCGCTCACACAGACGACTGGCTCGTGATCAATAGTTGCTCAATTGCTTTTGTAATCATGTGTGTATTAGTACAAGCTGTACCCAGGACTGCCTCTCCGTTTTGACCAGATGTTACGGCCCTTTCACGGACCGCTGGTACTTTTTGAATCAGGCCCGTTGTGCTCATTGTCCTTCAACGTTGTGCAATGTCTTTCGACTCACGTGCCGCTGTTTGGATACCGATCCTGATGTATAAGTAATGCCTCTAACGCATTGTTCTTTCTTGCCAATAAATAAGTAGCATATCAACGTATTTATCTGTGTAAAACATGACAACTTACAGAAGGGACTACATTGAGGATGTATACCAGGGCAATGTGTGCGGTGCACAATATCAGTAACACCGACGTTTCCCTGTCCGATGTGAATAGCGTTGGTCTGTGCTCCAGTATCGACGCATGATACCGATGCAAAGATGACTGAACTTTGAAGGACTCGGACCGTAGCATATCTAACGCCTAACCACATGCGACACGCTTCAGTGGTGGGAAAATTCTGGTATTACCAATAAATTGCAGAGTACGTGCTCCATTAGTTCGGTGTTTAAGGCATTATGTACTTCACTGTTAGCCTGCCCTAAACATTAATTCCGTTCCTTGTTACACCTGGTCTCTAGGCACAACATATCAGCATAGTTACATGGTACACATACAAAGATAAATTATTAAATGATTAATATTTTGCGAACGGAGTATACCACCTTTCAGGTGTGATCAGCATAATTTGCAAGACATTAGCCCCATACAGTAGACCACTACGGGTAATCGACGGCTTCACACATTGATAGGCTGCATCAGATATTTTCGACAGGGGAAAGAATACAGTCTCTTGGCGAGAACATTGAATAAATTGTTCTCAGATTTCCAGTCACGTCGAACGATTCAAATGGCACGAGCTTTCGACCAAGCTCTCGCTGGTAATTACTGGGCTATTGGGCTGCTGGTACTCCCACATGTAATCTAGCTGGGAACTGTGACGTTACTGGTGCAAATGGCATCACCACATAAGGGCATACGTTGACTCTACGGTCGCTGCACCCACTGCAACCCCGCGATCGCTAGATCTCACACCAAAAAGAGAAAATGACCACCGGATCAAATTTGACTCAACGACTGGCGTGGATAGCACTAATGGCTTCTGAGACAGTATAATTGAAGAAGGCATCGATTTAGAAGTCGACGACAACAACAGAGGGGGCGTCATGCACGATGTGGTATCCCGCAATAGCGAAGTTGGCGCTGGATCTACATATACCCATATAAGGCGATGTTGTCAGCACCAGTTGACGTCACAGCCGGCAGATAGAGGATATAATGGTGTACCAGCGGCCCATCAATAGTCATTACACTTGATAACAATTGTTTAAAAACTTGTAGCATTTAAATCACTCAACGCAGCTGGAAACCCGACAACTCTACACTCGTAAATTTTCCGCTCTTTTCGAATTTGTTGGGTGAGTCATTTCATGAGAATCGAAGTTTTTCGCAACTTCACGTATCAGTAAATTTTAACCACGTATTTTCCCTTCTTAGAACTGAAAGCACTTTGCAGGGCGTTAATTACCTCGGTAATTAAAGTAAAATACTGTTCCTTGTAGACTCAGAAACTGAATGATAATCAGCGAGCTTAGTTTTCAGTCACTTGTTTAATGTCAAGAAAAGCAAAAGCCATATTGTGAATGCTGTTCTCAGGCACGGTATGATATACGTAATTCTGCTGCTACTGTAGTTAATATTTTCTGCGTTATTCGGCCGCTTCATATTGTTACTAAGATGATCGACATTTCGACCTCTCTGCTGGGATCTTCCTCAGGATCTTCTCGTGTCCACTACCGCAGTAGGATCTTTTGGTGTCCACTACTGCTGTAGTGGACACCAGAAGATCCTGAGGAAGATCCCAGCAGAGGGGTCGGAACGTCGATAATTTTAGTAGAAATATGAAGCGGACTAATAACCCAGAAGATTTTAAGTACGGTATGATTTAGTAGCTGTTCGAAAAAAAACTGGTAATTTCCAAGTCGACTGTCAATCAATTGGTAGCTGCTACGAATGGGTGTATAGTGTGGGCTACCAAGAGGAACGTACCAGAGTTCCACAATTGTATCCATACACCTAACATCACTGTAAAGTGGATGACAGAGGGTACTTCCATCGTACCAATTATTACTGCTTCTTCCCGTTCCATTTACATATTGAGAGTTGGTTGAAAGACTGATTCATAGCCTCTGTGAGTGCTGTAATTTAATCCTGTCCTCAAGGACCTACGGCAGCAGCACATACGGGGTCGCCGTAAGTTGTTAGAGTCACCATTTAAATCAGTTAAACTTTGTAACTAGGCCTTCTCTGCATTGTTTGCTTCTATCATCAAATGTAGGCCAGTTCACCATCGTCAGCAAATCTGCGACTCTCTACCATAGGTCAAACGAACCTGTGACTAATCGTGCTGCCCTTTTTGGTGTTATCTGGAAATGGTTCAACACAGCTGACCAACATTGTAGGATGTGTCGAATTAGCGATTAGTAAGCAATCTCCACTGAAGACTGATTGCATTTTCCTAGTACCCTAAAACATAACCGATAACTTCATCATCTGCGAGAAGTCTGAGGATTATTACCTGCAAATCTGTTAAGATACACTATGAACAGCTAGAGTCCCAACACGTTTCCCAGGAGCAGACCCGAAGTACTTCCTCATCTTTAGATGATTCTACATTCACGACAACGTGCTACGTCCTCCCTACCAAAAAATCATCAATGCAGTTAGTCAAAAAATTTGCTTCATAGTGCATGGATCATATAATAACAAGCGTAGATGTACTGAGTCAAATGATTTTCGGAACTCTGGAAATACTGTATTTACCCGACTGTCTTGATTTATGCTTTCATGTAATCATGTCAAAAAGAAAGTGAGTTGGCTGTCACATGACTGAGGTTCTAGGAATGCCTTGTGGTTGGCATGGAGGAGGACAATCAGTTCCAAACACCTCATTACATCTGAGCTCAGATTATGCTCTAACTTTCTGCAACAAAAGGAAGTCAATAATATTTATGGACAACAGTTTTCTGCGTCAATTCTGCTATTCTTCTTGTAGGAAGGTGATGCTGGGCTTTCTTCCGATTACAAGGTAAGGTTTTGTGTTTGAGAGATCTGCTGTCGATTATACACACATCAAAAAAGTTTTGTATCCCCCCTGTTCCCAGATCTCCTGAAGATAGACGTTGACTGTGGATATTGTATCAATGACACTGTTCAGAGATGTCATCAAACTTGCCCAAAGATGTAAACAACCATGCATGAGCAGTGCGTATTAGACGGAAGAGGCCCGACAGCCGATCAATTCTAGTAATTCCACCAGGAAGCAGGTACACGGCTCGTGTTGTCTGTTGTTCAACCATGCCTAGACGGTCAATACCGTGATTCGATCGCGTCCACATTGCTAATTTGTGCCAGGAAGGGCTCTCAACAAGGGAAGTGTCCAGGCGTCTTGGAGTGAACCAAAGCGATGTTGTTCGGACATGGAGGATGTCGATGACATGCCTCGCTCAAGCCGCCCAAGGGCTACTACTGCAGTGGATGATCGCTATCTACGGATTATGGCTCAGAGGAACCCTGACAACAACGCCACCATGTTGAATAATAATTTTCGTGCAGCCACAGGACGTCGTGTTACGACTCAAACTGTACGCAATAGACTCCATAATGCTCAACTTTACTTCCGACGTCCATGGCGAGGACCACCTTTGCAACCACGACACCATACTGCGCGGTACAGTTGAGCCCAATAACATGCCGAATGGACAGCTCCGGATTGCAGTCACGTTCTCTTCACCAATGAGTGTTGCATATACCTCCAACCAGACAATCATCGGAGACGTGTTCGGAGGCAACCCGATCAGGCTGAACTCCTTAGACACACTGTCCAGCTAGTGCAGTAAGGTGGAGGTTCCCTATTGCTTTGGGGTGGCATAATGTGAGGCAGACGTACGCTGATGGTGGTCAGGGAATGCTCCATAACAGCTGTAGGTACGTGAATGCCATTCTCCGACCGATAGAGCAACCATGTCGGCAGCATGTTGGCGAGACATTCGCCTTCATGGACGACAATTAGCGCCCCCATCGTGCACATCTTGTGAATGACTTCCTTCAGGATAACGACATCTCTCGATTAGAGTGGCCAGTATGTTCTCCAGACACTAACCCTATCGAACATGCCTACAATATATTGAACGGGGCTGTTTGTGGACGGCGTGACGCACCAACTACTCTGAAGGGTCTACGCCGAATCGCCGTTGAGGAGTGGGACAATCTGGACCAACAGTGCCCTGATGAACTTGTGGATAGTATGGCCCGTCGAATACAGGCGTGCATCAATGAAAGAGGACGTACTACTGGGTATCAGAGGTACCAGTGAGTACAGCAACCTGGACCACGACCTCTGAAGGTCTCGCTGTATGGTGATACAAATGAACGTGTGGTTTTCATGAGCAATAAAAAGGGCAGAAATCATATTTATGTTGATCTCTATTCCAGTTTTCTGCACAAATTCCGGAACTCTCGGAACCGAGGTGACAAAAAACTTTTTTTGATGTGTGTAGTTAGGAGAAGTGGTAACTCAGCTGGATATTCAGTATCTATAGTGATAACGTTCCTTTGGGCAGTGGAACTTTGTTCAGTTTTAGCGACTTCAGGAGTACCTCAACACCACTAAGACTAATATATACAGGGGCTGCACAAAAATATGAAGACATCGAAAACGCAAGACATTTCCACGCCTAGAAAATCAGTTGACGTTCAAAACAGCTCCCAGTTATCTCAGAATAGATAAATAGCGGTCCTGTAAGGTTTTCGAGGGAAACTTAAAAATAGTGGCAAGTTCAGGTAATTCAATGATGCACATGGGTAATGATCATGCACCCTTTTCTCCAAAGTAGACGACAAAGACAATAAAACATTGAGATCTCGTAGCTGTGGTGGTCACGGGATATGCGGTAATTATTGTCGTGCTCGCGAAACCATTCGTGGACGATGCGTATAGTGTTAAGAGGGACGCTTCGTCCTGGGTCACTTACTCACCATTGGGGAACAAACGTTGTACCGGGAAATGGACCTGATAAGAATAATAACACATGATAGGTCAATGTCACCTTGCAGAGTAACCATGAGGCCCGTTGAATACAACGATCTGTTTCTCCCAGTCATCACAGAAGCCCTGCCATGCTTCATGTTTGGGAAGTAAAATCCGCCAGAATTCGGAAACAGGTTGGAACTATACTCTCCCGACCAAATGACTTTCTTCCACGACACCGTAGTCCAGGTTTTACGGTTCAGCAGCACGCATCCTGTTACGGGCATCTGCACCATTGATGAGTGGTTTTGGAGGTCAAGATAGCTCTGCAATTCCCTGCTTATGGAGCCTCCTCCATGTTGTTTTGGCGCAGCTGTCGTCCTCATATTTTTCGTTAAGGTCCTTTTCAACAACAAATTATCACGATTCCTCCACGTACACTTTCGTCGGCCTTTTGACTTAGCGGATGAAGTTTACCCGTTTGCGGTACAAATCTTCGACATGGTGCATCTTGAAACCCCAAACACTTCTATCTTGCCTAAGGAAGCACTCACAATGCATCAACAAACAATTTGTCCATGTACGAATTACGTCAGACTCGACATAACACATTCAAAACTACGCAGAACACTGATGATGGTGATTTCTGGTTTCTGGAGCAATGAACTGCGCAGGCATCAGCGCCAATACGAAGCCTCAATTGTGACAGTCCACTCTAGCCACTGCCACAAATGAGGATGAAATGATGAGAACAATACAAACACCCAGTACCCTCGAAGAGAAAATCCCCAACCCGGCCGGGAATCGAACCCGGGATCCGATCATACAGAGGCAGCACCGTTAGCCAGTAGACCACGAGCTGCGGACGCAGAACACTGACGACGACCGACACTTTCAACGAACTGAGGACATTGCACAAGTCCCATTCGTGTTCAAACACAACAGCGCAACTTGCAGGCTTGGCTATCATTTGCATTTATGGCTCTGAGCACTATGCGACTCAACTTCTGAGGTCATCAGTCACCTAGAACTTATAACTAATTAAACCTAACTAACCTAAGGACATCACACACATCCATGCCCGAGGCAGGATTCGAACCTGCGACCGTAGCGGTCACGTGGTTCCAGACTGAAGCGCCTTTAACCGCACGGCCACACCGGCCGGCCACATTTATGTTGAAGCACGTATTTCCCGCAGTGTTTCAATATTTTGTTCAACTCCTTATATACTAAGAAAGCCTAAAGCGAAAAATGTCGTTGTACAATTGTGTTAACAGTGTTCAGCGAGGTTTCGACGGTAGCTGCCCATACCAGTCAGAGTTTCTAGCTCGTCAATTTCGTCGGAATGAATTATTCTCCTGTGAACTCAGTGTTTCTAAGACTTTAGGAAAGTGACTTACAGGCTTTAAACTGGAATATTCATTATTTTCTGTTACTTGAGCTGGAAACGCGTAGGCGTTCAACTCGTAAATGAAATGCCTTTAGATTAAAGCAGCCTTGTCGTGCTGGTTTGTCGTAAAGTTTTCGGCGTACAGACACGAATTGCGATAATGGGGATTGGAACTATAAGTTTGGAACATAAGAAAGATACCTCGTCTTTTACAATAGTAAGTGGACGCATGGCTTCTATTTAATATTCGCTGAGACCGATACTCGTTCAGATTACAGTGTGAGTTACCACATGAGAAAGAGTTATCCCCGTAGGCGGTCTTTCGACCTTTTAATTGCCGCTGGATGATGCTGCCTGTTAAGCAGGTGCTGCCGCTGCAAAAACCGCTACGTAGGTAAATTATTGTATGTGAAAGAGCACTTGTAATTAAGCATGGGGGATCGCAGAGGAAAAGTCGTTACACGATGATACCGGTAGGCGGGTTGTTAACGCAGCAAAGGACAATAGCACTAGTGAGCCGTCTATAGCTGATAAAGTAGAGTCGGCCAATAGCGAGGGAGTAAACGTTGTAGACAAATTAGAAATTCACGAGCGAAAATTCAAAAACCCAGATGTGGTCGGTTACTCAAATCCACAGTCTCGCGGTGCATCTCAGTACAGGAAACATTTGCACTCCTCCAAACATCAGAGTGAATGCAAATGGATGTCAATTTGCTTTCTTCCTTTCTTTGTAGCAAGGGAAATTCGAAGTTTGGGATATGGAAATCATATCTCAACGAGAGAAATGCGTACGGTACCAGAGCCAGAGCATGAGAGCAGCACTTGGGAAGCCATGCGCAGAAAGGATATCTCACCCCAAATTGAAAGACTAACAAAAATGATACGAAAAGAACGTAAATTGTAAATTCTCGCTTCCAGGAAGTAAACACAGGCAAACAGTTCGCAAGCAGCTAGTCGGACAGCAAACTAGTAATAGTTCACCCATCCCCCCAAACTCACACACACACACTGCTGGGGACATAGAAAACACAGAACCACACAACACAGTTCCTAATGTTAATATGGAAGTGAACGAATTCCGCCAAAATAATTCAGACCTTAGCATGCAAAATGGTCAAATCGACAACGGTTATGACTCATTCTCGGCCACGGTTGTAAGGTAATGAAACGGATATCATCATTATTGCTCAGGAACGCTCCCCTGGAGCATGCTGCTGCAACGAACTTACATTACGACAATTAATATAATTTGTAAGAGAACTGTCCTAAGCCGGCCGGTGTGGCCGTGCGGTTCTAGGCGCCTCATTCTGGAACCGCAGGTTCGAACCCTGCCCCCTCGGGCATGGATGTGTGTGATGTCCATAGGTAGTTAGGTTTAAGTAGTCCTAAGTTCTAGGGGACTGATGTCCTAAGATGTTAAGTCCCATAGTGCTCAGAGCCATTTGAACCAACCAACTGTCCTAAAAATTTGTTCCTTTGCTGAGGATTTGCATAGTAATCGAGTTTAAATTTGCTTTTAAAAGTTCTTGAGCTGTGTGGGCTCCCTTTCCCTTTACAAATCGCAAGCTTGTCTGCATGACTTCGCGTCCGCCGTAAAGGGTGCGCTGTTAATCCAGGTGGCGGTGTCGCGATCGGGGAACCGAGGCGTTGGTGCGTGGCGTAGTGAGATGGCACCGGTGGTGTTCGGGCGGCGACGTCTTCCTCTCTTAGCGTCAAGGGGGTCGCGTGGTTCCAGTTTGTGGCGAGCATACTGAGTTTGGGCACTGAGAAGTTTGTGCGAGTACGACAGGTTTTCGGGATCAGGCGCTTACTTAGTGTAGAGCCCACACATGTCTTCCTGAATAGATTAATTTGCCGTTTGATAATCTAGTTGCGCGTGGCAGCGCATGGTAGCTGATTCGTGACCGCGGAAAAGTTGCAAATTTCTGGTTGTTTAGTCTTCCAGCAGTACTTCTAGAATCGCTATTCTATTCTAGCCTCTTCTTTTGTAATACCCACTGTATGTGTGTACTATAACACTTTTAGCTTTAGCCATCTCGCTGAGCCTACGGTGATGGCCCGGACTTGTACGCACCTGTAGTCTCTTCCAGTATGACAGCAAATGCGCTAGGCCGCCTTTTGGGACTCTTGCACGGTAGTGCCTTTGCAGCTATCCTTCTAAGCGGCACGTTGGTCTGCACCATCTTCCCCAGGTAGTCGTGGCTCGCAATATGTGTAATTGTAATCTGTTTACTGTTTCAGGTACACTATGTAATCAAAAGTATCCGGACACCCTAAAAACATACATTTTTCATATCAGGTGCATTTTGCTGCCACTGCCAGGTACTCCATATCAGCGACCTCAGTAGTCGTTAGACATCGTGAGACAGCAGAATGGGGCGCTCCGCGGACCTCACGGACTTCTAACGTGGTCAGGTGAATGTGTGGCACTTGTGTCATAAGTCTGTACGTTAGATTGTCACACTCCTAAACATGCCTAGGTCCAACGTTTCCGATGTGATAGTGAAGTGGAGACCTGAAAGGACACGTACAGAATAAAAGCGTACAAGCCGACCTCGTTGACTGACAAAGACCACCGACAACTGAAGAGGGTCGTAATATCGAACAGGCAGACATCTAGCCAGACCATCAGATAGGAATTCCAAACTACTTGAGTATCCACTGCAAGTACTATGACAGTTAGGCGGAAGGTGAGAAAACTTGGATTTCATGGTCGAGTGGCTGCTCGTAAGCCACACATCACACCTGTAAATGCCAAACGATGCGTCACTTGGTGTAAGGAGCGTAATTATTGGACGATTGAACAGTGGGAAAACGTTGTGTGGAGCGATGAATCACGGTACACAATGTGGCAATCCAGTGGTAGGTTGCGGGTATTGCGAATATCCGGTGAACGTCATCTGCCAGAGTGTTGTGTAGTGGCAACAGTAAAATTCGCAGGCGGTGGTGTTATGGTGTGGTCGAGTTTTTCATGGAGGGGTCTTGCACCCCTTGTTGTTTTGCGTGGCACTACATTGACCTACATTGATGTTCTAAGCACCTTCTTGCTTCCCACTGTTGAAGAGCAATTGGGGGATGGCGATTGAATCTTTCAACACAATCGAGCACCTGTTCATAATGCACGGTCTGTGGCGGAGTGGTTACACGACAATAACATCACTGTAATGGACTGGTCTGCACAGAATTCAGACCTTATAATATAGAACACCTTTGGGATGTTTTGGAACGCCGACTTCGTGCCAGGTCTCACCGACCGACATCGATACCTCTCCTCACTGCAGCACTCCATGAAGAATGGGTTGCCATTCCCCAAGAAACCTTCCAGCACATTACTGAACGTATGTCTGCGAGAGTGGAAGCTGTCATGAAGGCTAAGGATGGGCCAACATCATATTGAATTCCAGCATTGCCGATGGAGGGCGCCACGAACTTGTAAGTCATTTTCAGCCGGGTGTCCGGGTACTTTTGATCACATACTGTAACTGCTGTTTTTCTCACTTTTAAGGCCTAAGCGGACAGTGGAGACAACTGCTCGCTGACTTACATAATTGTAATCTAGAAAATCTTTCATACAACTGCAGTTTTCTGATTCTAAGGCGCTAAGCGTCTAGTTATTCTATGGCAGTTTATGACCCATTCTTTAACAGTGTAATACGTCTTTAAACTTGTCCTAGTTTTTTATTGGTATGGGAAGCTACTCCTGTTGTAAATTGCTTATTTTGTTGTTTTCGTAGTTTATTTAATATGAGAGTCTTCCATCCCCCTTTCTTTAACTGCCGGAGACTAACGGCACTGGCTTAGGGCACCTCGCATTTGCTTTGGCCATAGTTTAATGTATTTCGCCGCCCCGCGTGACGGCGTTACACAGGACAAGGATCCAGAGTTGGCGCACATGGTTTGACTCTGGCTATAAATATGTGGATAATGCAATCTGAATTGATCTGACACTGAGCAGAGTTAGACTGATCAAATCTCCTGACGTTTCTCTGTATAGGAGCAGCTGAGAGCAAGTGACAGTTGTAATTTGTATGCCCTGACAATGCCGGAGCGGCAGTATGTTACCCTGTATGCTTTGTGCGGCGATGTAACTTGCAGCTGGCGAGACGTGTGCGGCGGAAGTGAGATGTGGAGGCGGCACCTGTGAATCGATCGTGGCCACGAAAGAAATGCAAAATTCTCATTTTCCATCGTTCAGGCAGATGGATCGCAATTTACTCTCTACGAGAGCCCGGAAACCACGGTAGATTTCAGTGTGTGACATACCCATTCGCTGGTCATACCAAGGACCAATTTGGCTCACTTACACAACAGAGTGCACGAGGATGCCACACGTCAAGACTGGTAAACCAAAAACGAATAAGTATGTCCTTGGCAAACAAGCAGTAGGAGACATTTGAAGAGAAACTGTCAGTACAGTAAGAACTTCACCATAGCTGCCCAGTCTAAACTACTCGCAAATGAAGTCATTCTCAAGACAGGTCCCAAGTGCCAATCACACAAGCCAGAGCCTCGACTAGAAGTACCTCCAGACCAAAGTCCTGCATCCGAGTGCTTAACAGCTCTCCAGAAAAAAAATTCAGTTTCCCTGCAAAGCGCATGAATGACATCGCCTTAATCCCGTCTTAAGAGTATAACAGGGCTCTAGAGGCGCTAAATCTCCCCTTCCACTTAAGAGCACAAACTCATGTCGAACCAGGGCAAGAGTTAAGAAACCTCCATCTCTGGAAAAAAAAGAAACCGCCAATTATTGCATTTTTTAAGTTTATACAAAGGGGAAAGTGATTTTCCCCAAAGTCGTGTAGCTTCCCACAGCAACAATCAAACAGATACAATCTTAAAGATCTTCATCTAAATCGCCTGTGGCTTGGAGCTTATTAGTCCTAGCTATGAGGTGTAATAAAGATTATGTCTCTAAACGTTTCTCAGGTGCCAGAGTTGTTTTACAACAGTGGCGTCCAATGGAAGTGGTTTACAGGCCTATTTGCAGTATCAGTGAACACAAAACTTGTGGCCGGCCGCGGTGGTCTAGTGGTTCTAGGCGTGAAGTCCGGAACCGCGCGACTGCTACGGTCGCAGGTTCGAATCCTGCCTCGGGCATGGATGTGTGTGCTGTCCTTAGGTTAGTTAGGTTTAAGTAGTTCTAAGTTCTAGGGGACTGATGACCTCCGATGTTAAGGCCCATAGTGCTCAGAGCCATTTGAACCATTTGAACAAAACTTGTGAAGTTTTATCATGCCTGATTTATGACTCGACTGTGTAGACACATTTCTTCAGACCATCGACCTCAGCCCAGGCTTTAGCTGGCGCCACGGCAGGTATCACAGCATTGTTCTGCTGGAGACCTGTCTTGGTGTGGGGCTGCCCCATCTGGCCTGTATCACAGTGGGCCTATCTGGCATGATTTACTGAGGGATGGGTCCGCCGGCAGTTGCTTTCAACTCACAACATGACATTTCTACAAGCTAAGAACCATAAAAATACCTCATAATTTTAGCGACCTACCAGGTTCCATCAATGTCTCATTAGGTCGTTAAATTTCTAGAGTCTCGCTCAAGCTGCGTCAGGTTGTAAGGAAATCTTTAATAATTTTCCGTATACAAAAAATAGCTGGGAAATTAACTTCTCTTCTCTGAAAGTGACCAGTCTTCAGACTGAAGACAACAACAACAGCTACAACAACAACAGCAGCAGGAGCAATAACAGTGTGATTATGTTCTGTAGCTGTCACATCAGCCATCCATTGCTGCAAGGTCAACGTCATTTCAGATTGTGGCATTTCTTACAGTGGTTTGTACCATGAGTCCGTATACATACTGAGGATAAATTCCAGTAGCCTTACTTGTAGTGTTGCCCGTCTTTTCAATATTAAGACTGATGCTACACGGCGATATGACTGGGGATTCGTTTTATTACATTTTGTTTTTATCAGGATATCTGCATCATCATTCCCAGGTTCCTGTCATTGTTTCACACATCCGGAAACCTTAGAACCTTAAATATTAGGCTGTTTTCTGCGTCTGTAGACACAGTGCCGGAAGGAAACGTACACATGTATTCTAGTCTTCAGCATTTGATTCGTTTCAATAGCAACAGAATACACCTGTGTTGCAGTCGGACCTGTTATTAATGCTTTGAGGCTGCTTACTGTTGCAAATTTACCAAATGTCTCCAAATGTTTTCGCAGGCTGTTTGCAGTCTTAGAATTTATATTTTTGTAGTCTAAGGTCGAGGATCCATTACCGATTTTATCACCACTACTACCGTTTGTTTTCGGTAAATATTGTAGAAAGTAATTCATGTGAAGTACTCATTGAGTTACCAGATGAGTTAAATTTTAATTCTGAACTCTTGTGTTCCATTAGTATATCGAACTTATGTCACATAACGGGCTGATTTGTAACACTGAAGATAAATATTGAGTATTCATATTTCAATTATGGATCTCATTGACCTGTGTTGATACGGCATGTGTATATTACAAATTCATAATTGCGTTGTAATTGCAGCCACTCAAGGTCTTGTTTACATAAGGTAAAGTGGTCCAATATCGGAGACTGTTTACTCCGACTGCAACATAAACATTGTCCACTACGATGGCTGCTCTCCGTTAGATGCCGCCATACTAACAGTGCACCAGTTCTGCCATGGAACCGGCACGTCGTAACAGCGTGCATTGCACTTTACGCTATTCTGTAACGAACAGTGTTCGACACAGCTTTTGCATGCGGTCCTGTATTGGAAATGTAGCAACTGGCTGCTAGTTACTCATTCGCACCAATAACACAGAGTCCCAAATGTAACGCTCCGCCATCCAATGTTCCCCGCGGGAACACTAGCGCTCATTTTAATTTCAGATTATTACAAACTTACCCAAGCGTGCCCTGAATATCTAACAGGCCGTAGCGAGATCACAGACGTCACTTCCCGTACTGCCTCGTTGACGCTAGCTGTGTGTGACAGTCTCATCTGGGAGCGCGCCGCCGACACGAGTGTTTGTTTCAGCACAATGGAAAGAGAGCATTATCTCTCTCTCCGTCTCTCTCTCCCTCTCTCTCTCACACACACACACACACACTCTCTCTCTCTCACACACACAGCCGAGCACAAAGAACGAAAGACATTACAAAAGGTGGGGTGCGGAGTAATGGGCGCCTATTAACTAACTCAAAAGTGACAAAACTGCTGTGTCCTCAAGGATGAGTCTTTCATAGGATGGTGACATTTATTTTTGCCCCCACACGAATAGTTATGTTATTTTAGGCCATGATTCTTCCTTCCTTCTGACGTAAAGGAAATTAGTCTCGAGGAAAATATACATCTAAAGAACTTCATTATTATGGGTTTGTTCATGGCTGTGGTTTGGCAGCTGAATAAAGATAAAAAGTGAGTTACCAGCAGCACAAGAAAAGCTTTATTCGGTGCACTTTACTGGTTTTCAGATTTTAAACTGTCTTCAGAAGTGAAATAGGCTTATGTCATTAGTTAGTCAACATCAAAATAAATATCGAACGGTGACACCCTTTGCAGCAGACTCAACAAAACATAGTAATATCGCTAAAAGTACGTGTTATGAGTGATGGACGGCAAAGAGTTAACTGTCTAACTGCATACTGTACTTAGTATTTGTCGCACATAGTTATTATGTACGATACGAAGCTTGACAGTTAACTGTTTACCACTCATCGCAAGTATCAAGTATTTTTAGGGATATCACTCTGTAAAGTGAAGCTAGTAATGCTTCTCTTGGGCAACTGACGACTGACTTTTTGTCGTAATCGAAACTTCGTTATTACCGACAAGTCTTCAAGAGGATGTCAATCAGAGTGTGATGTTTTCTACACGTAAGTATGCATGTGGGGACACAATTAACAAGGAAACTACATGTAAGTATCTCGTGCCAGTTGAATTATATTATGTATGCGTACGAAATGAACATTCAGCAATATTAACATTTTTGCGAGCAACGAAGTATATCTACATCTACGTGACTACTCTGCAGTTCAGTTATGCGCATGGCAGAGGATTCATCGAATCAGTTTCATACTATTTCTCTACCGTTCCACACTCTTACAGCGCAAATGAAAAGCGAACACTTAAACCCTGATTTCTCTCATTCCGTTACAATAATCATTTATCCCTCTGTAGATGAGTGCCAATGAACTATTTTCTCATTTGGAGCAGAACGTTGGAGTCTGAAATAGCGCGAAAAGATCTCACCGCAACGTAAAATAACTTTCTATTAATCATTGCGACCCCAACACGCGTATTACGTCCGTGACACTGTCTTCGCTATTTCTCGTTAATACAAACCGATATGCTATTATTTGAACTTTTTCAATACCCTCCAACAATCCTACAGGCTAAGGATCCCATACTGCACTGGCGTGCTCCAGCAGAGAACGATCAAGGGTAGTGTAAGAAGTTTCCTTAGTAGCCCTGTTGCTGCTTCTGCCTATAAAATGCAGTCTTTGATTTGCTTTCACCACAACGTTATCTACGTGATTGTTCCATTTTAAGTATACATGGGTATAAGTATTAAGTATATAACCTACAACAACGTTTTACTTATACACCTTGTGTACATAAACGACCGAGCAACTATACCCTCAACTGGAAACATATAATACACGAGGTCTCAGAAGTATTAAACAAATTTCACAAGATTAAATCTCATACATGGCTGAAGACAGAAACTTGATATACGCCTTATCTTACGTATAGGACTACATATCCAGTATCTTGAAGTATCTTCTTTGAAAGGCTATATTTTTTACGCGCCTACACATTAAACCTAGTGGTACTTTTCAGATTTACAGTCTTTCACAAATGTTCAACCTGTCCTCTAATAGACACACAACAAACCTTCAGATCGAAATCAGTCTAATTTTGTACTTTTTGCACGCGTGTCTGACGTTATTACAATCGCTGCTACAACACCCCCCCCCCCCCCCCGAAAAAACAGGAAAAACATATACCATGAGATGTGACCTTCGATGCCAATGGTGCAGTGGGACATACCTGCGCACCCTTACGTTGTAAGAAATGTTGTGTCGTATTCTCTACGAAGATCACATGGCACAATTGTACCTGAACGCTGTCGCTGTGCTATTGGCGTCCCGTTGAGACCCAAACTGAAAGTTAGTAAGAACGAGAGACCAAGCGAGACGCCGCTCCAGGGAGCCCCTATCGGGAACCACAAGAACTGACAGCATACGAATTGCGCTAGGGTAAACTTCTCGATACGATGCGTAAGCTAAAATACACTCCAAGATTCAGTCCTCATTTATGTAGAAGATATAGTATTGTGAAATTAGAAGAATAATTGTGAGCACCTTATTGAGAGAGGAATAGTCGACATTCAGAGACATGACAAGAACGATCATTCGATGCAAAAATGCCAAGCAAAGATGGGCTCTAAAATGCACATCTTAAGAGCTATAAGCACTTTATCTTCCACACTGGGAAAAAAATTCTACTAAAAGCTCTTTGCTTTTCATATGTAAAGAGTCAGTAGTGGGGACCAAAGCAAGAACAAAATGTCGAGTAAACATACGACCTGAACTGCATACCTTTAGAGCTATTAGCACTGGTTCACAGTAGCGAAGACGAACAAGTGCTTACATCTCTGAAGGTATGAGTTTTTGAACCCATGTTTACGGGATTTCCTCCTGGTTGACCTTGCACTATTGGAAGACACAGTATGGTAAGTCAATATAATTAAAAATTTCTAGTTATTGGTTCGGTACTTCAGAAGAACTGCCGTTTAGCCTTGAAAGGCTTAGCTCTCGTCGAATCAGGGGACAATATTTTTAACTACACTTGTTTACTACATGATTTAAAGGAACGTAATTTGAGGAATCACTTCAAAATATGTAAGTCGTGACCAATAGGTGACAGACCGTTTGCGCTCATAAAACAATTGTAAAATTTTTACCTGTATCATTACAACGTAAAAGTAACAACTGTAACTAAACATAAGTTCCACTTCAACAATATAAGACCAGAACAGTAAGAAGATGAACAGCGGTGCACACCTACAACTCTGGAAGAGACAATAACCTATATCATTCGTTATTAAACCTGTTTGAAAGAGTTAAATATCCATCTACAAAGAATTTCGATTATTTGCCTAGTAATTTAACATATCCGAAAGGCGATGAACAAAGTTTTAAGTTGTCATAAAATCATTTCATCTGAATAACTCCTATTCCATAAGCAACTTTTTAATTAAAACCTGACAGTCCTTACAAACTTTAAAAATAGTAATAAGTTTAGGTTCAAGCGGAAGACTGAAAAATATATTTATTAATGTTAAATGTAGGCCAGTCGGGAACGTATAAAAAGAGAGCATGTAGCCACCCAATGAAACTATTTGCAAGTCGACTCGTTCTACATTAATTCCTCAACAATGTGATGCAAGTGAAATGGAACGCGTAAGTAACGGGATGCCCATCACGTATCTATCATATTTTTTACCACAGCAGACGCAACTTGCATTCGAAGCCACTAAAAGAAGGCACGGACGTAGCAAGTCCAAGTCAGGGTGTTTTAGATATTTATAGTCATAATTATACGGACGGTAGTAGCTGAAGTCCTCAGAAAGTCGAATGACTATACAGAGAGAACTTTCGCTACAGAGTCACCAAATTTATATCTAAAACTTTTAACGAAAGATATAAATCACCTAGCGAATAAAAACTGCAATTCTAACAATCTGCCCGCAGACAACGCAGCTGCGTAAGGAGGGCTCATAGGAAATTATTACTACCAATGCAGAAATATGAAGGTTATTAGAACTTGATGGAGATAAAGGCTGCTAACCATCTGCACGTGCAAATTACATTTAATACATGTAAAAATATTAAAGACACTATATCGTTTGACTACACAATCGACGTTTCTCTGAAGACTGTCACAACTGGCAAAACACTGCAATCAAAGCTAAGAAGGCGTAGATAGTGTACGAGGAGACAAAAACTATTTATTTAAAATAACCTAACTCCATTAACAAGGAAGAATCCACTGACGACATTCGTGTGCAATATACTATAGTTTGGGAATGAGGGAAATACATTGACAGTAACGAACAGGAGGCGCAATGCAGCCTTCGAAATGTGGAACTTCCGTCGAATACAAAAAAAATTATGGTCGAAACGGTAAACAATAATCGATGAAACGAATAGGAAGGAAACTAGAAATAGATCAGATTAACTCAATAAGGAAAGGATGAGAATCATTCGGAATGTAGTGGAGGACAAGCAATATTAGAGGAAGTCCAAAAGGAAAGCTTGAAAAACTAGTGGTCTAAATTTGGTTCAGTTCTCACCATTTCAAAAGACTGACTAAACACAGAGAAAAATTGAAGATGAATGAGGCAGTCTAGCTCAGTGGTTGAAACGGAAGAAGACTTCAAATGCTTATTATGTATTAGACCACATTACTGTAGAACCGGTGAAAGATTCTTGCGCCTCAGAAATGCTGAGTGACGGATGGTATAAGCCATTTCCCCTTTTAGTACTATTTTTCTGAATATTTCTGTAGTTTTCGAACAGTGCTTTATCGTTTTTAAGAGAATAAATGTACTGTAAACCAATCACATGTTCTTTTTGTATGCTTATTTGTAAGGAACAATCACTTATTAGGTAGGGAATGTAGAAAAATTTGTCATTTCTTTGACTTTTTCAACTCCAAAGACTGCTGTTGCCTTTAAGGAAACTGTTGCAGAGCTTTTAAGATCCTAGACAGGAATGAATTCCAATTGAAGACTAAAATATTCAGATTCATATATCGATTTTGCCTCGTGTGTAATTTCTGATGGTGTAATCAGGACTTGTACAATACAGAGCTGAAAATTTTGTATTTTTTGGAAGTTCAGTAGCAATTCATTTTCAGAGATCCTTTTAAAATTTACGAGAAAATCTGAAATAAGCTTACATTTTAAAGCATTAAAGTTCCTCGTTTGGTCTATATTATTTCTGGATACCCTTTTTACTGATAAGATAACAGAAGTTTTCCAGAATGAATATTATCGTAAAATGAAGACCATATTAACACAGGATTCAAGTAAAGAGCCCTTTATCGTTTTTAATAATGTCGTGAAAATTTTCTGACTGTGGTATGCATTGTTTATTGTTTTAAATGTATCAAGCTCTGCAGCTTGTATAAATTAGACATACAGCGCAATGAACCAAATATCGGAAAGAAAATGGGATAAAATGTTATTTCTTCATAAAATTTTTGAACAAAATTTTATAAAAATTGTTCGTCGGTATGAGTCACAGGGACGTCATTCAAATGCAAAAATTCGTAATTCGTGTCCTGAAAGTATTCTACAAGTGCAAATGCGTTAATAAAGTTATGTCGTCCCCGTTTGTGATTAAGTGAAATGGCCGTACAGTTTCAAATATTTTAGTTTTGTAGACACTTAATAAGTTTACCTTTTCTCCACACCTGTCACCAAGCAATTCCAAAGAGTGCTACTAGCAGAAGGGTGTGACACCTGCACTGCTATTCTCCCATACCTCCTTCCCCAGACTGGCTGCCATACCGTGACTCCATTTTGTAAGTCTATTATATTTTTATTTTTTAAAGAATCTTCCAGCGTTCTTCTTTTCTCAGGACACGTGGATGGGAAAATCGAAATGTTAAGGCCTTTAATAGAGACTTCTGACGTAAGATATCTATGAGGCGTCTGGCACAGAAAAGGAATTTCTGTCAAATAACACGAATTACTCTCTTAGTCGATTCTTAGCACCGTATGGTCTTCTTGTAAAGAGATGCTTATTTATTTTATCAATGGAAGAGTAAGATATACATACCATTAGTTTTTTGAAGTGTGTCGTATATGTCTTCCAGATAGGAATAGTTCTGCCATCGGCTCACATCCTTCGGTAGCTTCTCCCTGTAACAAGTAGAGGAAAATTGTACCGAGATTTTTCTTTTAAGACATGGTATTGCACTGTGCAAGAGAAACATTATAAGAAAAAAGAGAAACACATATAAATTGCTTTCCGTTTGTAAGATGTGGTGATAGTGACAAAATCTATCCACTAGTGAGCTTCTGCTCACTAATGTGACTGAAATCAAATTCAGTCTATCACGCTGAAGTGATTTAGAGATCTTTAGATCTTTAAACAATTACGAATACGTAAAGAGACTATCCAGAATTCCGTCTGACTGCTTACAACTTTTGTGGACCTAAAGTTACATTGTGCTCGTGTTCCTTGTATCAAGAGTGTCACATTATTATTCTTCAAGTTATACGAGGGCTGTCCAGAAAGTAAGTTACGATTGATCGCGAAATGAAAATCACAGTGAAAATCAGAAATGTTTCAATTGTAACAGTTAGCTACATCTTTCAGCTACTTCTCTACGTAGTCGCCGTTCTGACTCAGACATTCGTCGTAGCGTTGTACCAACTTTCCAATACCCTCAGCCGCCAGTGCTTTTCGCCCATTCTCTACACTGGCCTAAAGCTCGTTGACTGTGCCAAAATGTTGTCTTCATAGCCGGCGGTTCGTTTGCGCAGAGATGAAACTCAGTGGGAGACAATTACGGGCTGTATTGTGGGTAACCAAACATTTCCAATTGAAACGATGCAGGAACATCTTCATTGCCCCTGCAGAATGGGGCTGAGAATAGTCTTGAAGAAGAAACTGCACGACACTTATGTAATGTTGGTTGCATAGCTTCTGGGGAAAATTCTCACCAGGCCCTCGTACTTGGCGGGAGACACTATTTTCTATAACACTTTTACGAGCTCACTAAGAGCGCAGGAATAAAACGAGCGAGATAATTTTACCTAGAGTCATACTAGAGACGCTGCCCAACACATCTTTGCAAAGCTTCGTCGGATTTTCATAGTCGTTTGCATTTCGCGACCGATCGTAACTTACTTTCTGGACAGCCCTCGTATGTCGCAAACAAAAAGTTATCTCCTCCACCCTGCAAGCTTCTTCATTGTGTTATGGTCGTTAGAAGAAGTGACTTTGTCAGCAACGTAAGTTGTTATCAGAAAGGAGCTATTATGAATGAAAACGCCGCTGGCAACTGGTGGAATTTGGTTTTCACTGAGCACACTACCTGTTTCACGGCTTACAGCTACATCTTCAGGTGCAACAAAAATTGTTACATTAGTCCATCACAGGTCCACCCAGCGTTCTTAGTCAAAGGGTTGCCGTTGGGTTCACCTCTGATGGATTGAGGTAGTAATTCTTGTTGCACATGAAGGGGCGGGTGTAAGCTGTGAAATCGGTTGTGTGATCAATGAGAACAAAATTTTACCGTCTGTCAGCGGTGTTTTTGTTCACCACGACCTTCAGCAGCTCAGTATGCCGTGCCACATAAAATTATTGCACCAAAAACAACCGTAAGATAAAGACAAACTGTGGAGACCGGTGGAAACGTGATCTCTGCGTTTGCACGATGAGTGGCTTGGACTGCGGGAGTGTGGTTGGGTGGCATGCGGAGTGCCTCAGTAATACACTGTTAGCTGTGGATTCATTGATTGTCAGGATTTATAAAACGCAAAACTTCTTCGTACCACTGGCCGGAGGCGGCATAGCAGTGCTCGTAGCTGAGTCTTCGTAATTCGCCCGACTCGGCACGCGTCGACGCTGCCTGGTGTGTTCAGGGACAGCGCTCTCAATGGAAGTGGGAATGTACAGAATCTCCACCCAGAGGCCTGCAGGCGTTACCCATCCATCTTGGAAGCTAACCTTTCCATCTAGGCACTCTCATCTACATCTACATCTCCATCTACATCTATATCTACATACACACTCCGCAATCCAGCATACGGAGCGTGGCGGATGGTACCTCGTACCACAACTAGCATCGTCTCTCCCTGTTCAACCCCCAAACAGAACGAGGGAAAAATGACTGCCTATATTCCTCTGTACGAGCCCTAATCGCCTTATCTTTGTGGTCTTTCCGCGAAATATAAGTTGGCGGCAGTAAAATTGTACTGCAGTCAGCCTCAAATGCTGGTTCTCTAAATTCCATCAGTAGCGATTCACGAAAAGAACACCTCCTTTCCTCTAGAGACTCCCACCGGAGTTCCTGAAGCATTTCCGTAACACTCGCGTGATGAACAAAGCTACCAGTAACAAATCTAGCAGCCCACCTCTGAATTGCTTCTATGTCCTCCCTCAATCCGACCTGATAGGGATCCCAAACGCTCGATCACTACTCAAGAATAGATCGTATTAGTGTTTTATAAGCGGTCTCCTTTACAGATGAACCACATCTTCCCAAAATTCTACCAATGAACCGAAGACGACTATCCGCCTTCCCCACAACTGCCATTACATGCTTGTCCCACTTCATATCGCTCTGCAATGTTACGCCCGAATATTTAATCGACGTGACTGTGTTAAGCGCTACTCTACTAATGGAGTATTCAAACATTACGGGATTCTCTTTCCTATTCATCTGCATTAATTTACATTTATCTATAGTTAGAGTTAGCTACCATTCTTTACACCAATCACAAATCCTGTCCAAGTCATCTTGTATCCTCCTACAGTCACTCAACGACGACACCTTCCCTACACCACAGCATCATCAGCAAACAGCCGCACATTGCTATCCACCCTATCCAAAAGATCATTTATGTAGATAGAAAACAACAGCGGACCTACCACACTTCCCTGGGGCACTCCAGATGATATCCTCACCTCCGAAGAACACTCACGATTGAGGACAACGTACTGGGTTCTATTACTTAAGAAGTCGTCGAGCCACTCACATAGTTTGGAACCAATCCCATATGCTCGTACCTTAGTTAGGAGTCTGCAGTGGGGCACCGAGTCAAATGCGTTCCGGAAGTCAAGGAATATGGCATCCGTCTGATACCCTTCATCAATGGTTCGAAAGATATCATGCGAAAAAAGGGCGAGTTTCGTTTCGCAGGAGCGATGCTTTCTAAAGCCGTGCTGATGGATAGACAGCAACTTCTCTGTCTCAAGGAAATTCAGTATATTCGAACTGAGAATATGTTAGAGAATCCTGCAACAAACCGACGTTAAGGATATGGTCGTAGTAGTTTGCGCCCTGGGCGGCGTACATCAGTGGCCACACAGGATGATCGTAGCCATGCAGAAGTATGTCCTGGTCTCCCAAAAACAGAAGACCAAGGCACTGGCAGCTACTGACAGGTGCAGCCAGGGGGCAGCATATGCGCAACTCTCCTAGAAGGTGAGAGGTTAGCAGTTAGCAGGTCGTCCTGGATTGGCCCCCAGTTGGTTGTTGGTCACGTCTTCACAGCAGGAACAACAAGGAAAGCAGCAAAGGCAACCCACGGCAGTGGAGTACATGAGGCTGACTGGCTGGTGGTTTGTAGTCGAAGCCATCAGATGAACGGTAGCCAGCACGTTAGGGAACAGCTGCAACGTGGATTCATTGTAACTTACAAGGCCGTCATTCCGATTTATCCTATACTACAGAAGCCCAGTAGTTAGCTCGTGCCTGCGACGTTACTGAGCTGTGGCTATAAGTGAATGTGTCCCTGTTTTCTAGGCTTTTCAGGATTCTATACTACAATGCGGTGTCCCTACTGTTGCTTCCATGTCTTCAAGATCGATGTTGTGGAGAAGCTCTTGCCAGTGTGTTTTGTTGTCTTTCTTCATGTTGTGCTGCTGTTGCACTTTGTAGTGGGGCCATTCTGTTGCAGTCGCATTCTGTGCTAGCTGATCGAGTGCTATGTGGCAGTGACCAAGTGGTGTGCCTCGCAATTTGCACCATCGGCATTCCTATCCGGTTTAAATTCAGGTTGAGACACAGTGTTCGAGCCTCTTCCCTCAATTCTGTGCTTGGTGGGGAAAAACCTTAACAATCTTACGCTCACCTAGCATTCCATTCAGAGATACAACAGAACGAAAAATTATTATACTTGCATCGGCTATGGATTACGTTATTACACTGCCATTGTCGGGTGATATAACTAAATAGCATGAAAAACATTGTAGAGTACAATGGATAAGTGAGTTTTTTACTGTACGACGTGTTAACTTTAAGCTAAAAGAAGCACACTTTAATATAGCGAAACAGAAGTCTTAGATTTATCAACAGTATGTATGAAGTAGATTACGAGGCCATGGTACTGAGCTTTTCGCTCTGGTATATAATGAAGAAATTTATAGACCAAGACTGTACGCTATATGTTGATTCTTTGTATTGTTATTCTGTCCTTAGAGGATGGGCTAAGACGGGACACCAGCCGACTGATACTGTCCTGAATTTCATGCTTGCTACAGAGCACCCTGCATCCGAAACGTTGTTTACTTCTTACCTGCACTGTGCTACTTTCTTGAGTTAAGCTGACATTAACTTCATTTCCTTTTATTTACGATCTCAAGGATTGAGTGATTGCGTTTCCAAAACAGTTTGTGCCCGAGATGAATGCTGTGAAATAGAAATTTATCTTTAGAGAAGTTCTGCAGTTGTAGCAAAAACATACGTGCCTGAGACATATCGATTAATTGTTCCGCATTGTTCTTGGAAAGCAAACTGTAAAATTCCCGACAAGTTTTTCTGAATCCTTACTGGGATTTAGTTACTGTAGGAATGGAATACATTCGGCAGCGAGATGGTGCCAAACACGGCGCTTTTTTCTTTAACTGAGTCTCCTCCCATGGGACTGTTCATTTCTGTTGTCATTGCGCCATCCACACATCTAACAGAAAGTCGCTCGGGGCTTCGATACGTTTGCAGTTCCAGTAGCAGAACACTGAACACATAACGACAAAGAGCATTCCATAACTGTTCATTTTGGGACAACGCTGACGCGCTTAATGGCGAAAGGCAAACAGTGTTCCGCTTTACGTCGCTGACAGCGCGTCTGTGGTTTCTGATCAGAGTCACCTTCTGTATCGACTTATATAGAAGCGGAGCTGATTTTCAGGCGGTAGGCAGTAGCGCGGCGATCCGTGAAATTAACTTCCGCGCTTGTTTTTCCTATATTGTTACTTTACACTCCCACCAGGTCCTTCGTTCCTATGGCACCTATATAATATCACGTTCACCAATTACAGGTAGTTAAAAAATAAGTGAAAAAGTGGATTTAGATGATGGACACACACAAAAATCTCCATCATAAGGCATCCTACAACACACAGCGTAGGCACAACAGCAGAGATGACGCAAATGACTTACGAAATGAGTCAAGAATATTCTGGAGGCGACTATTGTTGAAAATGATCCCTGTGATAAAACCGTAAAAGTTTTGCATCGCAGGTACAACCAGAGAAACATTCTGATTCAATATGAGCTAAGGCAGTAGAGTTCATATATTTAGTAAAATAATACAATGTACGGGAAGGGGTGGAAGAAGGAGAGGGAAAGGAGGGGTAGAAATTATGCGAGTGCTTTAAATTTTCATGTCGATATTGACTTCAATAGGTTTGGAAAAGATGGGCAACTCAGGGGTTCAGAAGAGATGATGCCCCACATTGTGGCTGAGTAAAACTCGAAAAACTATTATCTTAATCTGGAAACTTTTCCTTTTTGAGGAAGCTCGAAAGAAGTTGTAGGTGTGGAATAAATTGAGTGGGATTGTTTCTTCCGTTTTTCACTAAAATGCAATAATTATAATTAGATATTTGGTATAAAATCTAATTTACAAATAATTAGAGATGCACTTATTTAATATTTCAGATTGACCGTCAAAAAATAAACAAACAAGAAAAATTAAAAAAAGTTCTAAACATTTTCCGCATTGTTATGAGCACTTTAGTGCACCATTTAACAAAATCAGATATTTAGATGTTGATGTTCTGAAAACTAGATTAAAGGCAAATACGTAGTGTGTCAAGGAGTTAGGAATATTTACCTCTGGTTAGGAGCACGGAGAAGATGTGGGGCTCAAATTTGGAACAGTGGATCGCATTTACAAGCGCTGCCAAAATACAAGCAAACTGTGAAGTTTGAAGACGAACGCTTCATTCACAAAATACAATGAATTTTCTAGAGGTGGCTCACCACATTTATTCAGCACTATCAACTTTGCACTGGAGTTGGGAAATCTATTTAGAGCACTTTGCGCAAAAAAAAGCAATATTTAATATGTAATCCCTTTCTCGAATTACATTGATTGATTCAACATCTTGCAATAAATAGGCACTCTTGACCAAGGAAATCCCACGGAGTCGCTGTATCTAGACTTCTGGAATTGAGTCAGTTTCACACTTAGCTTATTAGTGGAAGTACGACTATATGGTAGGAAAGGAAATATGTAATTGAATAGGTGATTTACTCATATAACTAGTTTCAGGCGCCCCATCACGAATTATGTGAGATTCTCGCTGTTGATGTTGTATATTCGAGAGGTGCTGTCAAGGATGATATGCCCGCAATGATTAATTTCTTTACTTCGTTCGTCTCTGTTGGACTGATACAAAATTCAGTTGTTGTGGTTACCGGTTTCGGGCTGACACCCCAGCTCTCAAACCACACACCTAAAAATTACAAAATGCATGTTTTACAATAATGTGTACAAACATCCTACAGTACTCATAAAACATCCTACAGTACTCATATAGCCGGCCGGTGTGGCCGTGCGGTTCTAAGCGCGTCAGTTTGGAATCGCGTGACCGCTACGGTCGCAGGTTCGAATCCTGATTCGGGCTTCGTTGTGTGTGATGTCCTTAGGTTAGTTAGGTTTAATTAGTTCTAAGTTCTAGAGGACTGATGACCTCAGTAGTTAAGTCCCATAGTGCTCAGAGCCATTTGAACCATTTGAAGTACTCATATACTTATACACATATATTGCTATAAACCATAGTTATTCAGACAATATTGTGCCAAAAGGCATGAATAGCTTCTGTACAGTAAAGTACAAAGTGGGTAACAAGTATTCTCATTGGTCTTAGTCTATTTGTCCTTTGCATATGGTATTGTGTGAATAACTACCGTTTATAGGAAGGTATATATGTAACTACAGCAGTACCTGTGATATGGAATGAAGTAGGCGGAAAGGAATACAAACGTCTCAAAAATGTGATCGACAGGAAGTACAAAATGGCTAAGCAGAGATGACTACAGGATGTAGAAGCATATATCGCAGGGGTAAGATAGATACTGCCTACAGGAAAATCAAAGAGACCTTTGGAGACAAGAGAATCACTTGTATGCAAGAACTCAGATGGAAAACCAACCCTAAGCAAAGAAGGGGAAGCAGAAAGGAAGAAGGAATATACAGAATATTTATACAAGAGTGACGTAATTGAGGGCATTATTGTGGAAATGGAAGAGGACGTAGATGACGATGAAATGGGAGATATGAATTACATAGAGCACTGAAATACCTAAGTCGAAACAAGGCTTTGGGAGTAGACAACAAGCCATTAGAGCTACTAATAGCCTTGGGAGAGCAGCCATGACAAAACTCTTCCAGCTGGTGAAAAATATGTGTGAGACAGAGGAAATATTTTCAGACATGAAGAAGAATATAATAATTCCAATCACAAAGAAAGAAAATCTTGATTGTTCAAATGGTTCAAATGACTCTAAGCACCCTGGGACTGAGGTCATCATACCCCTAGACTTAGACCTACGTACGTATCTTAGAAAATAGGTTCAGGAAAGCCAAATCTGCGTTTATAGCATTTGTAGGCTTAGAGAAATCTTTTGAAAATGTTGACTGGAATACTCTCTTTCAAAGTCTGAAGGTGGCTTGGATAAAATATAGGGAGTGAAATGCTATTTACAGTTAGTACTGAAACCAGATGGGATGTGTAATAGTCGAGGGCATGCAAGGGAAGCCGTGGTTGAGAAGCATGTGAGACATCCACGATGTTAATAAATCTGTATATTGAGCAAGCGGTACAGGAAACAACAGATAAATTTGGAGCAGGAATTAAAATCCAAGGAAAAGAAATAAAAACTTTGAGGTTTGCCGACGAGACTGTAATTATGCTAGAGAGAGCAAAGGAGCTGGAAGAACAGTTTAACGGTATGGACAGTGTCTTGAAAGGAGGATATAAGATGAACATCAATAAAAGCAAAACGAGGATAATCCTCTGTATTCGAATTAAATCGTGTGATGCGGAGGTAAATAGATTAGAAGAAGAGGGACTTGAAGCACTAAATGTGTTTTGTAATTTGGTGAGCTAAATTAATGATAGTCGAAGTAGAGATGATATAAAGTGTAGACTGGCTACGGCGAGGAAAGCGATACCGATGAAGATAAATTTGTTAACACTGAGAATAGGTTTACGTATTCGGAAGTCTTTTCTGAAAGTATTTGTATTGAGTCTATCCACGAATCGAAGTTAATCATGGACGACAAATAGTTCAGACAAGAAGAGACTACACGCTTTCGAAATGTGAGGCTACAGAAGATTGCTGAAGATTAGATGGGTAGATCACTTAACTAATGATGAGGTACTGAATAGAATTGGGGAGAAAAGGAATTTCTGGCACAACTTGACTAGATGAAGGGATCGGTTGGTAGAACATGTTTTGAGGCATCAAGGGATCACCAATTTAGTACTGGACGGAAGCGTGCAGGGTAAAATACGTATAGGAAGACCAAGAGGTGAATACACGAAGCAGATTCAGAACGATGTAGGTTGCACATGATAGAGTAGCATGGAGAGCTGCATCAAACCAGTCTCTGGACTGAAGACCACATAACATTCAATTTCCTGAGATATTGTATATTATTGATTTGGCATGCATAATTAATTACAGCCTCAGACATTCTGTTTATGGCACAGTTCTACGTAATGAAGAATTATCCGGCAAAACCCTTCGGAAATATCCAGTCAGATTTTGATGGGATATCTGAGTGATTTTAGGGCTGCCAGCATGCTTTAAATGATCACACATGTATAACTGGGAATCCCAACAACTTATAATATTATTGAACCGCAAAAAGAAGCCTTTATCTTATCTAGATAACTGGATGTAATAATTTGTGTATCACATTGGTGTAATCAAAAGTGAAATAAATGGCAAAATTCGTATCACTGGTAGGCCCTCTGGAAAACGCAATTATTTTACGAAGAAGACATTTTTTTTTTTAATTCGCAAGTGTTTCCCATTCTGGAATACCGTTAGAGTATGGGACCCACACCAAGGAGATCTAACAGAATATATTGAACATGTATAACAAAATCCTGGAGAACCTAAACTGGCAGGCAGTTGAAGACAGACGTCTATAATCCGGCGAAATCATACATGCAAAGTTTTGAAGCATAAGTGAGAAATCTAGGAAAATTCTATAGAACCCTAAGTATCTTCGCAGCAGGAATTATGACAAGAAATTGGGACAGTTGAAATGTGCACAACAGCATTTAAACTATGAATCTTCCCTTGTTCCATACGACAGTGATACAAGAAGATACCCTAATACGTGATAAAATGGTTAGTTCTGTCTATCATGTGTGACACAGTACTTTGTGGAGTACTGATGTAGATGGGGATTTCATCATCTTCAGTTTTATTTTCAGCTGAGTTTATCTTGTCTGAGTGAGAGAATAACTTTTATTTTAGAGATTGCGGAAGACGATGAAACTGTGGTGATAAGGACTATGATCGAAGATCACAAGCTAAAGTAGATTACCTGTGTTTCAATACGATTAAGTGAAGTGGTATAATTTTGGCGTGCCGGTCGGTAACTGCTAAGTAGTGGAAGCTGCGAAGCACAGACGCATTGTGCTATCAATTGGAGGGACTCGGGACGACTAACGAGCACGCATTGGCTAAAGTAATGACGGATTTCGTTTTTATATATACTAGGGGTCCCATTTCAGAGGAACGGAGAAATTTTTTGATGATATCAAATCCTAAACAGGCGTAAATGCGAAGCTAAATGTATATCTTTACGTAAAGTGAAGAATAAGATGACTTTTGTGGGGAGCGGGTAATGAGGCTACATCGCCTAACTGACGGATGGCACTTTAATGTGCACTAAGGATGAAGGAGTAAACCTGTGGCCGGTGCTTTGATAGCCTGCTCATTATCGGCATTCCGACGTTATTTTCCCACAATGATAGATAAATTGGAACTGGTAGTGTACGCCCATTATTTAAAAGAAAATATTTATTCGTAATACAATAAACTTTCTGTTGAGAAAATTAAATCAAGTAAAATGAAAAGTTGTGGTGGTTATTGATTCAGAGACACATAAGAAAAACAGCAATATCAGTTCGGAAAATGTTGTGCAGGTGAGCAGTGTAAAGAGCTGACTAACTTTCCGGACTGCTGAAGAATGTGAAAAGCAAACCTCACGTTGGTCGTCGACCGCCCACTTCAGGGAATTTACTGGCTAATCTGTCACTCACATTCATTTGCAAAAGGTAGTTATCCGCTAGACTATTTGTTTCAGAGTGATCCTATATCTTTTCAATATTATCTACCATCTCTCATCTCTTCAACGACCAACCCAAGACGGGATAAAGTACCTATGACCAGTCCGGATTATAGATGGATTAATATGGTTGTAAGCAGCCTGTTTTGGTTGTATTTTAGTAGCGGTATAGACTGTGTTAAAATCGCTGACAGTGCTCTACGCCTTCGGAAAGATGATTACGGACTGACGGTTAGCGAGTGGGTGGAGAAGTGTACGGACATGTCTCTTTTTTTTAGTTGAGACTCTGTGTTGGTAGGACTGGCATTGTAAAGTGAGACCTCAAGGAAATGTACACTATGTGATCAAATGTATACGGACACCTCGCAACAAATGACTTACAAGTTCGTGGCAACCTCCATCGGTTCAAATGGCTCTGAGCACTATGGGACTTAACATCTTAGGTCATCAGTCCCCTAGAACTTAGAACTACTTAAACCTAACTAACCTAAGGACATCACACACATCCATGCCCAAGGCAGGATTCGAACCCGCGACCGTAGCAGTCCCACGGTTCCGGACTGCAGCGCCTAGAACCGCACGGCCACCGCGGCCGGCCCTCCATCGGTAATGCTTGAATTAACCTTGATGACAGCTTCCAACCTCGCAGGCATATGTTCAATCAGTTGCTGGAAAGTTTCTTGGGGAGTGGCAACCCATTCTTCACGGAGTTCTGCGCTGAGGAGAGGTATCGATGTCGGTCGGTGAGGCCTGGCATTTCATAACAACCCGAAGGTGTTCTATAGGATTCGGGTCGGGACTATGTGCAGGCCAGTCCATTACAGGGATGTTATTGTAGCTTAACCACAGCGCCACAAGCCGTGCATTGTGAACAGGTGGTCGATCGTGTTGAAAGATTCTATCGCCATCCCCGAATTCCTCTTCAAAAGTGGGAAGCAAGAAGGTGCTTAAAATATCAATGTAGTCGTGTGCTACGATATTGCCACGGAAACTGACAAGGTGTGCAAGACCCCTCCATGAAAAACACGACCGCACCGTAACACCCCGGCCTCCGAACTTTACTGTTCGCACTACACACGCTGGTCGTTCACCGAGCTTCGCCATACCCATACCCTGCCATATTATCGCCAAATTGTACACCGCGATTCGTCACTCCACACGATGTTTTCCACTGTTCAGTCGTCCAATGCTTATGGTCCGTACACAAAGCGAAGCGTCGTTTGGTATTTACCGGCGTGAAGTGTGGCTTATGAGCAACCATTCGACCATGAAATCCAAGTTTTCTCACCTCACGCTTAACTGCCATAGTACTTGCAGTGGATCCTGATGCAGTTTGGAATTCTTTTGTGATGATCTGTGTAGATGTCTGCCTATCACACATTAGAAGCCTTTTCAACCCTTGGCGGTCTCTGTCAGTCAACAGACGAGGTCGGCCTGTATGCTTTATGCTGTACGTGTCTGTTCACGTTCCCACTACACTATCACTTCGGAAACAGTGGACCTAAGGATGTTTAGAAGAGTGGAAATCTCGCTTACAGACATATGGCACAAGTGACACACAATCACTTGACCACGTTCGAAGTCCGTGAGTTCTGCGGAGCGCCCCATTCTGTTCTCTCACTGCTGAGGTCGCTGATATGGAGTTCCTGGCAGTAGGTGGCAGCACAATGTACCTAATATGAAAAACGTATGTTTTTGGGGTTGTCCGGATACTTTTGTTTACATATTGTTGAGGGTTTTTGTTGGTAATGTTTAGGCAGTGGAATTATAGACAACTATTAATTTTTGGAACTGCATGTCACGTGAAAAGGGTAAAGTTTTGTAAATACATTGTTTGATCTTCAAGAAAATCTTTCTTTTGCTAACCATATACCTCCTAGTAGTTAGTCTATAGTAGTTAGAATCTTTTTATTTCGCTGGCAGCAGTTGCCGCTTGCTGTAATTGCTGTAGTTCGTGTTATCAAGATTTTCTGTCAGGTAAGCGACTCATAAAGAAATTGTGTTCGTGACTGAAATGAGTTTAGACAATTAACAGCATAGGAAGTAGTTTCACGTTTCTTTAGTTTCATATTTCTTTGGATTGTTATTATTGTTAGTATTTCATGCAATTCAGTGCCATTCTTTTGTGTTAATTATTGGAAGTCACGTTGTAACTGTATAGCAGTCAGATTGCGTTGGGCTTGTATATTGTGAGTAATAAATGAATAGATTAAGTTTGAGTTCTCTTTGTCAGCAAAAATCCTGTAGGTCAGTGATTAAATGACAAAAATTATTAAAACCATAGTTTCATAGCTACAGCTCCTCAAGTATTTCATGCATATCCTAATGATACCTTCCATTTCGCTTGCGTCATGTCGTGTGAGCCACCCTGCAATGCAAGGGGTTTACGTAAGTTGGGTGACTAGCAAGTCAATATGTCGGTTTATTTATTCAAACCGATTTTTAACATCTTGCATTAGTTTGAGAGATAGACGGTCAGCATTCGTATTCCAGATTGTCGCTGTCGCCATACAAATTCCTACGTAGAAGCACTCTCATGTAAGCAGCAGAACTACGCTGACGGACAAAAAATCACATCGTTGAAAAGTAATCAATGCAGAGTAATGAAATTTCCGGAATACATTTGTATAGGTACAATACACAAATGATAGACGTTGCAAGATTACAGGTTAATGTAAGGGTGAGATATGCTACTGCAAATGTGGAATGCTGGTACATTAGCAGTTAGAATGTAGAATGAAAGCGTGTGAACGTGCATGCATTATGTTTTACAGTTTCCGGTTTTCAGCTAGGGAGATGAAGTTCCAAACTTGGTGCACATGGTCGGTCAATATAGAGATGATTAATACCGTTTTTGACGCTGAAATTGTCGTCCGATGATGCCCCATATGCGCTGGATGGGATAAGGGTTGGTGATCAAGCAAGCCAAGGTTACCTTCCAACAACCTGTATAGCGAGTTGGGTTACAATAGCGGTATGCGGGTGAACTGTTGAAAAACATCCCCTAGAATGGCAGTACAACAAATCGAATCACCAGAGTCACTTACAAATTTGCAGTCAGGGAACGTGGGATAATCACCAGAATGCTCTTTCTGTAAATCACACCTCAGATTATAACTTCAGGTGAAGTTCCAGTGTGTATAACACGCAGCTAGATTGTTTGCAGGGCCTCAACTGACCTCCTCCTATCCAACACACGGCCACCACTGGCTCCGAGGCAGAATCAGCTTTCATCAGAAAACACAACCCACCTCCATTCAGCCCTCCAAGGATCTCCCGCTAAACACCAATAACGTCCCAAATGGCGCTGGTTTGGGGTCAGCAGAATGCAGGCTACAGGGCATCAGGCTTAGAGCTGCCTTCGAAGTAACCCATTTGTAACAGTTATTTGTGTCGCTATTGTGCCAACTGCTGGTGAAATTGGTACTGCAGATGCAGTACCATGCACCAGAGCCGTACGCCGAACACGATGGTCTTCCCTCTCAGTAGCTCCACGTGATCGTCCGGAGCCCGGTCTTCTTGCGACCGTTTATTCTCGTTACCACTGCTACCAGAAATCATGTACAGTGGCTACATTCCTGCCAAGTCTTTCTTCAGTATCGCAGACGGAACATTCAGCTTCTCGTAGCCTTATTACACGACCTCGTTCAAACTCATTGAGGCGTTAGTAATGGTGTCTTTGTCGCAATAAAGGCATTCAAAATTAACATCAGCTCGCTACGTCCACTCTCATAACTAACGCGCACCATCGTTACATTTTGTATTTAAACCTGATTTGCATTATCTTAGTGCCTCTACCAGCGCCATTCCTACGCGAATGGAGCGAAGTCCGACGCCAACCAACTTTTGTTTATGTCGCACAACTCCTTATTGGTGTCGCGATTTTTTTTTCCTGTCAGTGTATTTGCGGTGTAGTCGATCGAATAACCTTATTAACGATAATATAGTACTACTATACTTATATGGACTTTGGGAAGTTAATTTATCTCGTGATGAATTTTTTTTTACATTATTTAGTGTGAGAAGCTACTTTACATTAAAGATATTCTTAAGTGTCGCCAAAGCACTAAACGGCATTTACAGGCAATGAAATATGCTGTTTAAGACTATCCCCTTATGCAACAACAGTGCCTTTTAAGTTATTTTATTTCCGCAAAATTCATTTACAGGGTGTTACAAAAAGGTACGGCCAAACTTTCAGGAAACATTCCTCACACACAAAGAAGGAAAATATGTTATATGGACATGTGTCCCGAAACGCTTACTTTCCATGTTAGAGCTCATTTTATTACTTCTCTTCAAATCACATTAATCATGGAATGGAAACACACAGCAACAGAACGTACCAGCGTGACTTCAAACACTTTGTTACAGGAAATGTTCAAAATGTCCTCCATTACCGAGGATACATGCATCCACCCTCCGTCGCATGGAATCCCTGATGCGCCGATGCAGCTCTGGAGAATGGCGTATTGTATCACAGCCGTCCACAATACGAGCACGAAGAGTCTCTACATTTGGTACCGGGGTTGCGTAAACAAGAGCTTTCAAATGCCCCATAAATGAACGTCAAGAGGGTTGAGGTCAGGAGAGCGTGGAGGCCATGGAATTCGTCCGCCTCTACCAATCCATCGGTCACCGAATCTGTTGTTGAGAAGCGTACGAACACTTCGACTGAAATGTGCAGGAGCTCCATTGTGCATGAACCACATGCTGTGTCGTACTTGTAAAGGCACATGTTCTAGCTGCACAGGTAGAGTATCCCGTATGAAATCATGGCGGTGAATAGAGGAAGTACAGTACATACTGAGGAAACTAAAATGAGCTCTAACATGGAAACTAAGCATTTCCGGACACATGTCCACATAACATCTTTTCTGTATTTGTGTGTGAGGAATGTTTCCTGAATGTTTGGCCGTACCTTTTTGTAACACACTGTATATAGAACTACATCTAAATGTGTGATAGCTAACCTTCATCTAAATTATGAATAAATGTATGAAACGAAGCGATAAAAATGTTTTTGCTATGCACTTAGATTAAAAAGAATACAAAATATACTCAATCTGTTGATTCTGGTTGTTAAAAGCATGTTTGATTGAAAAGGCAGGCGGAGTGCCTTTATGTATATCATTACCCATTGTTGATAACTCTATTGCCAGTGTCCATTTTATGACGTCACTGCTGTGCCCTGGAGAAGAGGAACGACTGCGGGCGGAGATTTCAGATTCATCGAGGTCCGATCGGTCACGAAAAAAAGCCTGTGTTAATATCCGATGAGACCTCACACATATAAGTTGGGCATCGTCTTTAGTATGCCTGTGGATCGCGTGACGTCGCTCTTTTCAGTTCGGAGCGCACAGTGAGTTCTTAAAGATTCCTATAATATGGTGTCATCCGCGAAGTACGAGTGCCTGTGAGAGATTTGGACTTATCTCACACAACCCACACAACGTAACTGTTATGCGTTTCCTCCTTCACATCAATTCTCAGAGGCAAACTGCAGTGTTAATGAGAACCCTCCTGCAACGTTTTAATGGTAAATGTTTGATCACCCACCATATAGCCCAAGTTTGGCTCTCTCTGATTCTCATCTCTGCTCACATTAACCGTTGGATATGAAGACAGCATTCTGGCACGGACAACACGCTGCAGATTGGCGTAGAGAATCGGCAGAAAGCACAGGCGTATTCCTTTTATAACGAGAGTATAATGCTACAACAGATGTTTCAACCGGAGTGGCGACTATGTAGAGAAATAGCTGGAAGATGGAGCTGATGTGGATAAGAGATTCTTATTTTCACTGTGGTTTACATATTGCGATCGAGCGGACCTGCCTTTCAGTACATTTCTCGTTCTCTGGCTCGTAGATAGGCTTGTTACATTGTATTTCTAATGCTGAGACTTTCTACTAGCTTATTGTCAAGAAAAGTCTCAATAATTCGAAAAAATCTGGGTTGTGTATAGAAACTTTCTGTTGAATCTATATAGTAAGCTTATGTAACTCTATTGTCAAACCGATTCTCTCAATTCGTGTAATAAGTGACAAGTTTCCATTCACACAATCATATGACACGGAAATTGTGAGGATACTTTTCTAGCAATTAAATAATGTCTGGTCTACGAAGTTCCTGAATTCGTAGAATGGACCGTATACTGACAATGTAAGTACTGCAATAACGATTGCCAACATATGAGGCGCGCATTTTTATGGGAGCATGATGACCCTAAATGGAGGCGCCAGTTTATTTAATGGAAAAGAAAGTATAGATTCAGAAACTTATTAATTCACTGAATTGAAAAAATATAATCAAAGTTCACATTTACACTGAAATAATGCAGTTCTAAATAGGACACTATCACTACTGTAAAATAAAGCAAATAATTATAATTTCATAACTGCATTAAAATGTGTATAAGAATTAGTACTGAAACATTGCTCCTGGATTGCAGAGCAAAATTTTTCGATTGATGTAATTCATCAACTTCTTCGCACACTATCTGCAAGACAGAGAGCAATTGACGAACATCGACCCTGGTTTTATCGAAGTAGCGCATGAAAATTGGCCTGCAAGTACAGAAAGGTTGAGAATCCCTGGCCAACGAAGTTATTTCGCTTTACTAAAGTCATCGGAAGAAGATACATGGCACAATGCGTCTAAATTGAATTGGTGAATCAGTAGCCTCACTGAAAAATTAAGAAACTTGTAACTTAGACTATAGCCGACATAAATGACACAACTTCACAGGGAGATCAAAGGTAGCCATCCTCTATTGAAAAAAAGTGCTGCTGGTACTGAAAACAAATGATGTATTTGAGTTGTTTTTAAACAGAAACTAGTTAACTTATGATAATTAGTGGTTCTGTTCTGGAATATTGGAATTAAGAACTGTTTTAAATACAGGGTAAGTCAGAAAGGACTTTACAAGTTTGGATGATATAGAAATTTATTAACTTACAACATCGGTAGCTGAGTCATTTTGTAGCAAATAACCTCTAGTTTGATTCACGTAATGCATTAGTACTTCATTTCGCCACCAGGAGCGCTTGCGTAGTTCACTGTTAAAATGGCTACTTTCTCAGGTACAGAACGTGCTCGCTGTGTGTTTTGCTTTCATTAAACGAGCTCTGCAACAACTGTTCGTCGTAAATTTCGCATCGAGTACGTTAAATAACCTACAAGCAGGCCGACAATTTACTCCTGATACAAGGACTTCATTGAGCTGTGTTGTTCAATGCTACACAAGAAATCATCAGGTCACCCTAGTGTTGATGATTATGTCGAATAGGTCAGGGAGAGCTTTGTTCACAGTCCACAAAAATCAACGCGACCTGCGTCTGGCGAGGCTGGAATTCCACAGAATACTGTTTGGTGAGTACTGGGTAGACGTTTATACTTGAAACTATAGAGATCAACAATGGTAACCAAATTAGTGATGCAGATCAGGAGGCTCATGGGGAATTGTGTGCGAATTGTTGCATCGGACATAGGACGACGCGACATTCTGAACACAATAATCTTCAGCGATGAGTCAATATCCGTGATACGGAATCGCAAAATACGGGGCAACGAAAATCCACATTAGAACACGTTCGTGACAGTTAATGTGTTTTGTGACGTTAGCAAACTGAGGGTGTAGCCCTTTCTTCTCACTGATATCTTTAAAAACTTTTTAATTCCACAGATCTATGAACATGACCGAGGTGGTGCGGTTCAGCACCAACAAGACGGTCCACGACCTCATATTCTGTTGGAAGTTCGAGGTTTCCTCGATAATCGCTTCCCAGGTCGGTGGATTGACCGTGAAGAAACAACCGCATGGCCACCTCGCTCCCCAGACTTCACAGCAATTTATTTCTTTCTCTCGGTTTCATTAAAGACAGTGCGTATGTTCCTCGTCTACCACTTGAAAATTCCAGTTTTTGTTGCCGTTGTTGAAGCTATAGCCGATTTACAACAAGGAGTGTGAGACGAAATGGACTATCGACGGGATGCTTGCCGCATCACAAATGGTAGGCACATCGAACCCAAATGACACTTGACAGTTTTATGCGAAACTTGAGGTTATTTCCTACAAGATGATATATCAACGGATTCTGTAAGGTATCTCAGTAACTGCTCATATTATTGCAGATATGTAAAGACTTTTTCACTTTGTTTGTATTTTAATGCGTTTGTGAGCCATTTACTCGTCGTCAGTCTTTTAACACTCATATCTCTTAAATTGTTTTGTGTAGCAAGTGAACTGGATTTATATTAAATTCTTCGAAAAATTACCCTTATATTATGTATAAATTTATATTATAGCATGGTTTTGGTTCAAATGGTTCAAATGGCTCTGAGCACTATGGGACTTAACATCTTAGGTCATCAGTCCCCTAGAACTTAGAACTGCTTAGAGCTAACTAACCTAAGGACATCACACACATCCATGCCCGAGGCAGGATTCGAACCTGCGACCGTAGCGGTCGCGCGGTTCCAGACTGTAGCGCCTACAACCGCTCGGCCACTCCGGCCGGCCATGGTTCTGGAACACACAGAGAAAAACACCATATACAGCTTTTACATACACCAGGTGGCGCACTCACGCCCTCCTCCATTGACGTTAGTTAATCCCTGATACAACACACGGCAAAAAGTTTGCCTCAGCGGAACAGTAAATGGGTCTCCATGCAAACAGACAGGAGACCTGCTAAACGTAAGCACTGCGATTCAAAACAATCACCTTACAGCTAAGGTTCGTCACTTGAAAACTTACTTGCTTTTGGAGGGGTGTGGGATTCGATTTCTACCCTCTGGAAAGGTGTCAGTGTAGAAGAAAGATTGACACTGACCAAAACAATTTGCACATGGGCCAAAACATATTAATTACTTGTTTCAAGGCATATCAACACATGACAGCTAATTTATTAACAACATATACCGCACAGAATCGTCTTCACAATTGGCAGTAATACATAAATGCTACCATAACTGTGACTGCAATAAAGAACGATGAATACAATGAATATCATAAACGGTTTTCCTTTAGAACTGTGTTATCGGCTGACAAATCTTTATAACTGCATATTTAATAATGCAAATGTACAAATGCATGTCCGCCTTGTTCGATGCATTTAAGTAAGCTCCTCTCGGTATTGCCATGGACAACAACGCTTAAGATTTTTGCAAATACTGAAGTACAAGCATTACGTATTCGTTCTTTTAATACATCTGGGTTTTCCAGTTTCGTTTCGTAAACCATGGCTTTAATATAACCCCATAAGAAGACATCCAAGTGTGTTAAATCAGGCAATCCTGCCAGCGATAGAATGCAACCACCACGACCTATCCACCGTTCGGGGTACACATTGTTGAGACATTCCCTAATCCCTCTACAATAAAGGGGACGTGCTCCATCTTTCTGAAACAGTGCCTCACAACGAACTGAAGTGAGTCTTGTAGAAGATGCCCAAGATTAAGCTCATTCAGGAGGAATTACAAACACAGCCGACCAGTTAGTCTGTGAGCCAAATAAACTGGCGCTGGCCGCGGTGGCTGAGCGGTTCTAGACGCTTCAGTCCGGAACCGTGCGACTACTACGGTCGCAGGTTCGAATCCTGCCTCGGGCATGCACGTGTGTGATGTCCTTAGGTTGGTTAGGTTTAATTAGTTCTAAGTTCAAGGGGACTGATGACCTCAGCTGTTAAGTCCCCTAGTGCTCAGAGACATTTGAACCAAATAAACTGTTCCAGTGATGTATTCTTCTAGAATGCCACACCATATGTTAACACCCCAGTACGGTCGCATGTGGTGTAGTCGTAACCAGTGAGGATTTGCAGTAATGTAGACTGTGTTTGTTGAAATTGGCGTCATTGGAGAAATAGCATTCAACTCCCTTAAAATCTGCCTGATGAAACACGGATAACGGCTACCTTATTTATGGGCCATCTGGGTAATAATATCCGATTAGGGAAATAGTTTCCATATTGCTACTGGTGCAGGTGTGGCTTAAGCGGATGCCATTTTCGTTCCTCCAGAACCCTTGGTACCGAAGACGCTTTACATTCCCAGGTCCGCTGCAGCTCTTCTTCGTCCTAATTACAATGAGAAATGTGTGTTATTGGGCGGGTTAATGTCTTTCAATATTTTAATAGTAATTACCATCACAGTATTATTGTTATTATTATAGGTACCAACAATACTGCAACCTAAATGCAATAGCACGACAACATTATCGTTTATACTACATTATACGTACGCGTTATCTTCATTTACGCCATCCTTACCGTGGGTGAGATGTGCTCCAAAATGTTCAGTAATGTTCCGTGCAACATTTGGTGCATCGCGCATTGGCCTTTCCACGACACGTTGTACCTGGAAAGTTCCCCCGGTTCCTAAACGTATCTCTGGACGTCTAAAAAATCATGCGCAGAAGGTAAACATCGTGTAGGGAAACAGCCTGGGGCTCAGCCACATTGCGGTGCGTCTCCCCACAGATCAGTATGATATCAATGTAGTCTTCGCTGGAGTACATTCCAGTTGTTACCTGTGTTACTGTAGGACCGGACTACAATTACAAACAGACAGCCTCGAGGCCTTATGAGAGTGGAAACACCCCTTTCATAGTGAACCTTTCCAGGTACCGGAACGAGATATTCCGCAAAAATTGTACGCTAAGGGACATGAACTTTCGTGTAGCTCAAGATACTGAAGCAAGTAGTCTTTTTCTTTTTCTTTTTTTAATGGAATCAGAAGTGCTTGAAAAAGAATATAGTATAATTCTTATTAATTTTCAGCGTGAAACTCTTCAGAAAAGAAGTCAAGAAATGTACTAACACTGGAAAGCAATGTGACCAGAGTTAGCTATTGCGGTGTAAACACTGCCAAGCAGACCTCTCATGCGAGGCTCCGCCGTTGTAAATGCGGAAAGGCAGGACTACGCTGCTAAGATAAAAGCACATTTCCTACACGACATATAGACAAGGCCAGTTATGATTTTGGTATATGGGACTGCCGCTTACGCTAGTTGATGACATGTCGGGTAGGTTTTAGGAAAACTGTTTCAGGTGTGTGTACATTTCCAGGTCTTTGTCGTAACAACTACAGTTCCGTCAAGCAGTTTTCCGTTTGAACCCTCACCGTTGCTACTTCTCTATGAAATCCGAAACAGAAACTTCAGTCGTTCATACGTGACAGTAATAAACAGCCTTGTTCAAGGACAAAACGAAACGAAATTACTGTATTAACGTTCTTAGATCTGAAAAAATAAAATAAAATGAAACCTTATCTGTCTTTTCCTGGAGAATCTCGAATGTTCCTCAACACAGCCCACCTGCTATCGGACAAAAAAATGTGTAAAAGTACTCGGTATAGTTATTGGACGTAGTACACTTTAAATAAACCAAACAGTTTATTCGTGGCTATGGAAATGCCTGCCGACTACATAATAACTCCCAACTGCTTCAACAAGCATTACAACATAATAATTGGAAGTAAGGAGCAGTGGGAGAAAACAGTTCGAGACCTTACGGAGGACATGGTTTGGTTCACCGATGGATCGAAAACAGACCAAGGCGTTGTTCAATATTTTTTGTGGTATTCAAAAAAATTAAAAAAACCTCTCTCACACCGGCCTGATTGAGCTTCACTGATCAGGATAGTAAAAACATGCGTATGTTAAGGGAATTTTCATTCACACAGCAGGCTTATTACATTCACACAGTTCAATACTGTTCTATCCTGATTAAACTGAGCTTAACTTAAATTCCATAAGGCAGTGAAGCAATTTCGAAGTCTCGGTCCGACGAAAATTGTCAGTCGATCTCCTGAAAACAACTGTAATAATTATTAACTTTCGGTGATCACATGGGGAAGACCGGAGATCTGCTGGTAAGACCGAGTTAGCCTATTTATTTGAAGTAACTGGATATCTTGAGCATACAAAACGGCAGGTTCGTCCAGTGTAAATCAGACGTTCCCCACTGATCCCGTGCAACACAGCGTAGTAAGCAGACACTGTCAATAATAATCAGTTAAATAATACGCGAGCACACTTACTTTCGTTTAGTTCATGTATTAAATACCTTCTCATACAGAATCTCATCAAGATGGCGCCTAGCTCAAAAATGCATACATATACATCCTCCTTCTTTCACGGCTAATCGGCAAGATCCTTCATTCTTTTTCATAAGAGAAAACATAGATATCAGAGAAACTATTCCATGGAGTAAATGGACGCTCCATGGAATAATAGGGCTTGAAACTACTTTGCATTGATAATTATCGTATATTAAAGTTTAGGAATCGGTAAGATAAGAGGTGATATTTCGGGGTATGTACTGAGATATATAATTTATAAAATTTCTGAAAATATCGTGAAGAGACCGCTGCGAGAGACATTAGAGTTGGGGCAGGGTTGTACGGGGTTCAGCTAAGACTGGAGAGCAGTATCTATCTAGGGAAACTGGACTCTGTATTTCAAGCCGAAATTACTGCAATCATGGCATGTGTGGAGGAGAATATGCGTTGGTGCTACAATGACCGTAGTATCTACATCTATTCAGACAGCCAGGCAGCCCTGAAGTCATTGGCAGCTCCTGCAACAAGATCTAAGATTGTTGCAGATTGCCACATGGCTCTGGTGGAGCTAGGGAGAAGTAATAGGGTGAACCTAGTGTGGGTTACCTGGCCACTCAGGGATCTGTGGCAATGAGCAAGCCGATGGACTGGCGAGGATGAGGGCAAAAATTCCATTTATTCGACCGAAACCTGTCTTGACAATGACCAAGGCTATGATCAAATCAGAACTAAGGAACTGGCATAGGAAACAGCACGTAGGATATTGGACCAAGGTCAATAAACAAAAACATGGTAACGTAATGATGCCCAATCCATGTTTTAAAAGAATCCCTCTGTAATCCTGGGATTGCATAGGAAAGAGATCCAACTCATTACTGGACTGATGGGAACTTCAAAAAACACCTATACACAATGGGTATAACGGAAGAGAACCCTAAACGTACGATCCGTGATGAGCGTGAAGAAACTGCATCGCACCTAATCTTCGAATGCATGGCACTGGAGAGTAAAAGCTATAGATTCTTCGGGACAATTAGACCTGAAGGAATTGTGTCTAACAAAAAACTGGTAGAGGGTCTCCTTGCACTGTTTAAGGGCACTGGTTGGCTTTACTAGATATACAGGGAGCGACACCGCACAATAAACCTAATTTCGGTGCGGGCAGTGGCGGGTCAGACCTAACCTGTTTTAGCTCTCCTGTTAAAGTCAGTTAATCAATCAGTCAACCAAACAGTTTATTCAGAACGATTGACGACACGTCACTCACAAAATAAATACTTTGTTTAACGAAACGCAGTTTTACACTTCATTTAAGGATGTTCTCATCGACTGCAAGGCATATTTACAATAGCTGTTCCAGAGATAGCTCAACAAATGAAAGTCAATTGAATTATATTCCGTTGCATGCCATGTCGATTCGACGGTGCATATCGTCCGGTATAGCTGGGGCTTCATCGCAGAAAGAAATTATGAGGAGTCAAATAAAGAGACCTGGCCAGCCATGGTACTGGAGCATGTGATATTTCTTGCTTATTCATCCATCATATTATGTCACATCACGTCTACTGCATGCACAGTACAAATGTGCTAAGTGACACGTCATCTGCAGTGATGCAGAGGAGGTTAAGAAGGATGAAAGTATTAACACTATCTCACTTTTATTCCTTTTTTCCTGCCGTAAGCATTCTGGCCTATCAAAAGCTCTGGAAACTCCTCATTTTGTACCTGCCTTGCAATACGGGACGAGTGAGACGTGCAGCCGTCGTGTTGGAATCACATACACAGTCCCTTATCCAGTGGCACCTCTTCCGGAACAACAGATAGAATGTTCCCAAGAAAATGAGCGTACGTATTTCCATTTGAAGACTCTGACAAGAAATAAAGTCCCACAACAGGATTTTTATGCTACCGTACAATTAGTTTACATTTTATGGTCATTGTGTTAAATCTAGTGAAACTAGCGTGGATTTTCAGCTTTAAAGTAGAGCACGATACCTTATTTTACATTACTGCGGTTCGTAAACGTTACTTTGTCGGTAAAGAGACTCGTTGGAAAAATATAGTGTTGTCTCTCAACTGATGCTGTGCAAACCAACAAATTTCTGTACGACTTTAGAAGTAACGTCCTCCAAGTGCTTGATGTAATGGCCGATGAGAAGTGTGGAATTTATGCCGATGCAAGATGGGATTAACAACCATCTGGCTGATCGCACATATCTTTGCCACCATTTACCGCATGTCTAACTTCTCCTCATTGGTGTGCACGTCTGCGTTCAAGGAACGTCGAAGCAGGAATGTCCTGCCGATAGGCGACACAGTAAGTTTTAGTTCTGCAGTGCCTACGAGTAAACAGTCGGGAGTCTCGGAAGAACGACGTAATGTGCTATCGATTACGGCTGACTTGCCTTTCAATTTTAAAATACTATGAGGTAAGAAAAGTCGTTGTATACCTTCTTTTATGTGGCGTCGTGGAGCGACTTGGTGTGACATGGACTCAACAAGTCGGTGTTAGTCTCCCGAAGAAATACTGAGCCATTCTGCCTAAACAGCCATCCATAATTACGAGAGTTTTCCCGGTACAGGATCTTGTGCATGAACTATCCTCTCTATTATCTCCCATAAATACCCGATGATATTGTTTCGAGCGATGTGTGCTGTCAAATCGTTTGTTCGAATTTTATGTCCCATAAATACTCGATGAGATTCACGTCGGGCGATGTGGGCTGCCAAATCACTCTCTCAAATTCTTCAGAATGTTCCTCAAACCACTAGCGAAAATCTGTGCACCAGTGATACGAATTCCTTATTTGGGAACACGTAGTGCCGATTGGCTTTAAATGGTCTCCAAGTAGCCGAACTTAACCATTTCCAGTTAATGATCGGTTCAGTTGGACCAGATGACTCAGTCAATCCAATGTAAACACAGCCCACACCATTACAGAGCCATTACTAGTTCTCACAGCGCCCTGTTGACAACATGGATCCATGGCTTCATGCGGTCCGCGCCGTAAGCAAACCCTATCTTCAACTCCCCAGTCAGGAAGCATCTGACCAGGTGACTGGTCTGCAATTGTCTAGGGTCCAATCAATATGGTCACGAAACATGAAAGAGGGAACCCACTCACGTCGGATGTCTGCTGCCTTAGTCCATTGCTGCCATAGCTCATTAACGCCAAATTTCGTCGCACTGTCCAAACGGATACGTTGTCGTACGCCCCACATTGATTTCTGCGGTTATTTCACCAGTGTTGCTTGTCTGTTATCAAACGTCGCTGCTCTCGGTCATTAAGTGAACGCCGTCGGCCTAACGACTCGCGCAGTGTGATGTCCCGTGCGTCTAACTAGTCTGTTAATTACCGTCTTGCGGCCATAATTACTTAGGGAAACTTTTCACATGAATTACATGAGTACAAATGACTGCTCCGCCAATGCACTGCCATTTTACACGTTGTGTTGGTGATTCGACTATCATCTGTGGTTGTGCATAACGGTATCCTATAACTTCCGTCATCTCTATTTGTAGGATTCTGTTGAGAAGAATCTTATCCTCAACGTTAACAAGCATCATACCCCCGTATTCATCTTTTCAAGGGCTTTCGGCTGCGATTAAAAATATTCTGTTAGCAAAAATCATACTTCAGTATCTCGATCGTTACAGGAGTTAAGTCTCTTTATCACACACCTAAATAGCTACCCCTTAGCATACTATCATTTGCCGAAAGCCTCGTGTCGATATGTGTAAACGTTCACAAAATAAAAGGGGTGTTACGTCTTACGTTACTCATCCAGTACATCATCATTGTTATCGAATGATTTACGTTTATGTCTATCATTAGATGGTCTCAGGTTGGATTTTTAACCGTTCAGCAGTCTCGTATCTGCGATTCTGGTTCACCGTGATGTAGTGTGTTTGATACCCCCGAGATCTGCAGCCAAAATGACCGCTGTCGTAGGTCAGAATGCCTCCATCTGCACGACTGAGAGTCTCGCACCTCATCTGGGAGAGCGATACCATCGGGTGAATATACTTTTCCGTATCGATACATTAGGTATCGAATCTGATATTCTCACGAACCTACACCTGCTTCTATGCTGGAAGCTCAACGGTCTGCGGAACATCGAAATACCCCTCCTGCCATTAGACTGAGTAATTCCGGGATCCATGCGAGGGAGCGCGTTGTTGGCGTGCAACTACCGCCTCCAGCAATCAGCGCGCGACGCTCGACTGTTTCTAGCGAAGCGTATCGACCGCGGTGCGCCGGTGCCCATTGGGCTGCCATTTGCCGCTCGGTTTTCGGGGTACGTCGATATCTGACTCATTACCGCCGGGCTGCGCGCCAACGCGAGACTCTAATTAAGCTCCGGCAGTTCGCCAAACTGCCCAGTGGGCGCCGAATACCGGAGGGATAGGCGTGAACTTCCATCGCCAGTCTGGAATCTCCGGCTCCACACTTCCGCTTTTCTGCTCCAAGAAATTCAAACCGTGCCTAGAGAGGACACTTATTTGGCGTAATTACGTACAACGGTGAGCGTTACAGGATTATATCTGAACGTTTTTCTTGCTGACATTGTTGTGTTTGCCTCCAGTGGAGACAAACGTCAACGAATGGAGTACCTTAGACAGTTAAAATTGGACTATAATTTCGATGAACAGATCGGGAAGAAAATTAAACATTTAGACAACGAACACAGCTGATTTGCCTTTATAAGAGACAGCAGAAATAGAACATTGGAAATGACCTGTGTAACTCTTGGTAAATTGGGGTTTCAAGCCGGCCGCTGTGGCCGAGCGGTTCTAGGCGCTTTATTCTGGAACCGCGAAACCTCTACGGTCACAGGTTCGAATCCTGCCTCGGGCATGGATGTGTGTGCTGTCCTTTCGTTAGTTAGGTTTAAGTAGTTCTAAATTCTAGGGGACTGATGACCTCAGATGTTAAGTCCCTTAGTGCTCAGAGCCATTTGAACCATTTTTTGATCACTGCAATCTATAATTTACTAGTCAATATTACAGTCGCTGAGTGCAACAACTTTGTGAATGTAAGGTAACCTAATGACTGAAATTAGGAACTTCCTGTCAGATTAAGTCTGTGTGCCATAGTGGGACTCAAACGTAGCACCTTTGCCTTCAGCAGACAAATGCTCTACCGAATGACGTATCGGAACTCAACTCACGACTAGCACCGCTTCATATCCACCTATACCTCATCTCCAACCGTCCAGATTTCACAGAAGTTCCCCTACGAAACTTGCAGGACTAACACTCCTGGAAGAGAGGTGATTCACGAGACATGGCTTAGCCACAGTCAGGGGAATGTTCCCAGAACGAATTTTAATTCTGCAGTGAAGGCTGACCCTAAGCCATATCTCTGCAGTAATCCTTCTTCCAGGATTCCTGATCCCGCTGTATATGCGGGAGAGCTTCTGTCAAATTTAGGTATTCCTTCTTCCAGGATTCCTAATCCCGCTGTATATGCGAGAGAGCTTCTGTCAAATTTAGAAGGTAGGAGTTTAGGTCTGGAGGAAGTACAGCTGTGTGGGAGTATCATGCGTCGTATTATATTATTCTTGTCAGCAACTTAGTTCCATGAGCCGTTAAGCTGACTGTACGATAATTCTCACACTTGCCAGTTCTTGCAGTCTTCGGAATTGTGTGGATGAAATTTTTCCGAAAGTCGGATGGTATGTCGCCAGACTCATACATTCGACACACCAGGGTGAACAGTCATTTTTTTGCCACTTCCCCCAACCATTCTAGAAAGTAAGATGGAGTGTTATCTATCCCTTCCGCCTAATTTGGTGTTAAGTCTTCCAAAACTGTCTTAAATTCTGATTGGAATACTGGATCCCCTATTTCTTCTAAATATACTCCTGTTTCTTTCCCCTCATAGAGGTCTTCAATGTACTCTCCGCACCTATTCTCCCTCTTCTCTGCATTTAACAGTGGAATTGTAATTTCAGCGAAGATAGTTCTGAATTTTCCATAAGCTGAGTCAGTCCTTCTGACAATCATTTCTTTTATAATTTCTTCACATTTTTCGTGCAGACATATTTTTCTTAGTTTCCCCGCACTTCCTATTAATTTTATTCCTCAGCGACTTGTATTTATCTATTCCAGAATTTCCTTGAACATTGTTTTTTACTTCCATCTTTCATCAATCAACTGAAGTATTTCTTAGGTTAAACATGGTTTCTTCGCCGCTACCTACGATATATCTTTGTTTTTCTTTCCAACTTCCGTGAATGCCCTTTCTAGAGATGTGTATTCTTCAACGGTACTGGCTACTGAGTTATTCCTTACTGCTGTTATCTATAGCATTAGAGAACTTAAAGCGTACCTCGATATTCCTCAGTACTTCCGCACCCCACTTCTCTGACTATTGATTCTTCCTGGCTAATCTCTTACACTTTAGCCTACTCTTTTCCACTACTACATTGTGACCTCAGTCAATATCTGCTCTTGGGCTTATCTTACAATCCCGTATCTAATCCGTGAATCTTTCTGTGACGATGATGTAATCTTTCTTTATCACCCGGCCTTTCCCGTGTATACCTTCTCCTCAACCGGCAACGATAATTAAAGTGTATATGCCGAAGTCGCAAGCTGAAGATGAAGAGATACGAGGAAGTATATGAGGATACTGAAAGGGTAATATAGTACGTAAAGGGAGACGAAAATATAATCGTCTTGAGGGACTGGACTGGGGTAGTAGGGGAAAGAGTAGAAGAAAATGTTACAGAATATGGGCTTTGGACAGACAATGAGAAATAGGTGAGATTAATTGAGTTTCGTAATAAATTTCAGCTAGCAACAGTGAATACACTCCTGGAAATTGAAATAAGAACACCGTGAATTCATTGTCCCAGGAAGGGGAAACTTTATTGACACGTTCCTGGGGTCAGATACATCACATGATCACACTGACAGAACCACAGGCACATAGACACAGGCAACAGAGCATGCACAATGTCGGCACTAGTACAGTGTATATCCACCTTTCGCAGCAATGCAGGCTGCTATTCTCCCATGGAGACGATCGTAGAGATGCTGGATGTAGTCCTGTGGAACGGCTTGTAATGCCATTTCCACCTGGCGCCTCAGTTGGACCAGCGTTCGTGCTGGACGTGCAGACCGCGTGAGACGACGCTTCATCCAGTCCCAAACATGCTCAATGGGGGACAGATCCGGAGATCTTGCTGGCCAGGGTAGTTGACTTACACCTTCTAGAGCACGTTGGGTGGCACGGGATACATGCGGACGTGCATTGTCCTGTTGGAACAGCAAGTTCCCTTGCCGGTCTAGGAATGGTAGAACGATGGGTTCGATGACGGTTTGGATGTACCGTGCACTATTCAGTGTCCCCTCGACGATCACCAGTGGTGTACGGCCAGTGTAGGAGATCGCTCCCCACACCATGATGCCGGGTGTTGGCCCTGTGTGCCTCGGTCGTATGCAGTCCTGATTGTGGCGCTCACCTGCACGGCGCCAAACACGCATACGACCATCATTGGCACCAAGGCAGAAGCGACTCTCATCGCTGAAGACGACACGTCTCCATTCGTCCCTCCATTCACGCCTGTCGCGACACCACTGGAGGCGGGCTGCACGATGTTGGGGCGTGAGCGGAAGACGGCCTAACGGTGTGCGGGACCGTAGCCCAGCTTCATGGAGACGGTTGCGAATGGTCCTCGCCGATACCCCAGGAGCAACAGTGTCCCTAATTTGCTGGGAAGTGGCGGTGCGGTCCCCTACGGCACTGCGTAGGATCCTACGGTCTTGGCGTGCATCCGTGCGTCGCTGCGGTCCGGTCCCAGGTCGACGGGCACGTGCACCTTCCGCCGACCACTGGCGACAACATCGATGTACTGTGGAGACCTCACGCCCCACGTGTTGACCAATTCGGCGGTACGTCCACCCGGCCTCCCGCATGCCCACTATACGCCCGCGCTCAAAGTCCGTCAACTGCACATACGGTTCACGTCCACGCTGTCGCGGCATGCTACCAGTGTTAAAGACTGCGATGGAGCTCCGTATGCCACGGCAAACTGGCTGACACTGACGGCGGCGGTGCACAAATGCTGCGCAGCTAGCGCCATTCGACGGCCAACACCGCGGTTCCTGGTGTGTCCGCTGTGCCGTGCGTGTGATCATTGCTTGTACAGCCCTCTCGCAGTGTCCGGAGCAAGTATGGTGGGTCTGACACACCGGTGTCTATGTGTTCTTTTTTCCATTTCCAGGAGTGTACTTTATTCAATGATGACTTTACCTTTCACAAATGACTTACACCTCAAACCATCGTTATATCCTCGATCTCAAATGCGGATGAATATGAAATACAAACCCATTATATATGGATACTGAATTAGTAGTGTCCTACTTGACGTAGTCACATCGTTTAAATATCTGGGTGTAATGTTGCAAAGTGATGTGAAATGCAAGGAGCATGCAAGGATTGTAGTAGAGAAGCCGAGTGGTTGACTGCGGTTTATTGGGAGATGTAGATATGGATGCAGGTCCTTTAAATAAAAGAATTAGTGTGTCCGACAAGTGTTGAAAACAAAGTGGAAAAATCATTGTTCGTCAACCCAAGTGCTTAATGTTGGATTTTGAGAGCTTCAATAAAGTTAAGTTTATGCGTTTATCACCGACTAATATTTACGAGCGTGCTCCGTGTGAGTGTACGGAATCACCCTGTCGTATCTGTTAGCATTCTCCATGTCCTTGAGAATTCTTTGAGAGTCTGTTGTGGAACAGGACTACCGTGGTCTGTCAAGCATGTCCCAGAGACGCACGATGTGGATTATTTCGGGACCCACGGTTAGCCACTCCATTACTTCTATGTCCTAGCTTCCCAAGAGAGCGCTGCTGACGCCCACAACACAGGTCCTGGCAAAAGAAGGACATGAGGGCCACCATCGTATGCAGCAGCCACCACATGGTCCAACAGAATCTGTTCAACACACTTCTTGGTGGTGAGGAAACGGCGGATAACGGCAAGAATCGTATGGTTGTCAACACTGAAGCCGCTCCGCATCATCACAGAAATTTGGATATCTGTCATTTCCTGGAAAACGTTTTGCAGGTAGCCGCTCACCAAGGGTCTCCGTAAACGAACACGGCCCTCACCTTGCTTTAGATTATAACTGGACTCGTCTGAGAATAGCACTTTTGCCAAAAATGAATTTGCCAGTCGACATGGGAACGGCAGAACTGATGGCGAGCAGCAAAATGCTGTTCTTTCAAGCGAGGTGCTCGAACATGACGTCTGCATTGTAAAGTCCTTTCTTGTGATCTGTTCATTACAATTTGATTGGTCACAGAGGCGCCAGTGGCCCTTCTGAGATAGTATCTTAGTGCCGCGTCTGTATTCTACGACGTTGCACCGCAGTGGTGGCCAGATACCGGGTTTTGCGCGGGGTTATAGTGGGTCAGCGATCTCGTCCAACTAGCCTTATGTACTGATTTGTCTAACTGCAGCGTGTCCACAACCTGTGGATTACACATCGAAAGGCGATGGCGTTGGCAGCAACACGACCAAAAATCCAAACTTTTTTCGATCAAACAGAGTGCCCTGGGACTTGCACTAAACTGAGATGTGGCATTGCATTTTTTTCGTTAAATACAACGCCCACATGGTTCAACTACAATCTGTGTACCTCTTTACAAAAGACTGGGACAGTGGTGCTAACTTCGTTCGGAGGGGTCACCTGAGATTGACGTAGACCATAGAAGGCGAATGCTCTTAACTCAGACCATGCAATAAGACCACAGATGCCACCTGTATAAAACAGATTATACATACTGGATACTTATACACGTGTTCACCTAATTCTATTGAAAAATGTACTTCACTTTGAGACAAAATGATACAGTGTCCAAAATAAAGGCAATCTACTGGAAAATGCACATTTCTGAAATCAAAATCTGCACCTCGGTAATATCAACAGTGTGTTGGTTCGCCCCATGCATTGCAACGTGTTTTAACCTTCATTAGCTTGCCATGCAGAACGTGGCAGAGGCATTGTAGCTCAGACCTACCACTTTGTTCGACGGCGAACACCCTAAGGTCATCCACTGGTAGTCTGAATCGGTCCCAAGCCTTCTCAATCGGATTCATGTCAATAGGAACGCAGGTGATTACATTCGGCTGATTCCGGCATCTTGGAGATTGGTGTTCATGATTGGGTGTGGTGCGCTAGGTCTCTATCTCGGTAGACGACCTCTTTATCGAAACATTAGATGTGAGGCTGTTGAGAGGAGATCGCGGGATTCAATCCTCACACAGCCTTCAATTTGCTTTCCATAGGTATGAATAGAGTCCGACAGCTGTCCTTGATTCACACCAGTAAAATACTGAATCAACACCCTGATGAAACCGTAGGATTCCGAACGTAAGACCCGTCTTGGTGCTTCCAAATCCTCCTACAGTCATCTTCTCAAATAAAAATCCGCCAGCCACTGGTGAAAGGAATTCAGCACTGTCGATCCAGGTTCAATTCCTGGTATTCGGTTGCACACCTTTTTCGGCTACCGGCGTGGTGAGTAGTTTGTACAGTTTTCGTAATGAATGTCCATCCACAAACGAACAAACAGACTGTCTGTAGATAATCATTGTATACTATATGGGTCGGCATCCTCCTTATAGTTGTCTCCAAAAGGTCGATTCACTGTAATGACGTGCCCCTTTTTCATTTGTTTTTCATTAGTCTGCTTACTGCTTTGATGCGGTCCGTCATGTATTTCTCTCCTCTGCCAGCCTCTTGATATCAAGGCAGCGCTTGCAACCAAAGTGGTGAATTAGCCCGGCCCCGCCCCCCATTAAACCGCCTCCCTAACCGAAGGTGACTACACGAATTGACTGAGAAATGTTACTGATTACTGGGGCACTGGTCACCTGCTCTGTGAGAGATTGATTTTATAGTTCCGATGCTAGTATGTAAAGAGAGAAATAAATAATGAACATTAGGACGTCACACAAGCATTTACGTCAAGCATTTTCAGTTATGAACTACAGCTGTTCACTTTTGCCTGTAGTGTTCAGCTTTTAGCTGTCCACGAAATTCGCAACTGTTACAAGAACTCAAAGATTAGTACCGTATCCGGAACAGAACTGTGCAATTTAGTTGACTTTCCATGATGCCTGCAAACATGCTGATTTTGCAAAGTTTGTCATGTACATTGAAAAGTAAAATTCACCGTCAGAATATTGCCATTGATTATATTGAAAATGCATTGAGAAACTTGTGGTTATGAGTTACCATTGCCTGCTACGAGTAAGCTAATTTCATTAAGAAAAACATATGTAGATATGGTGAGAAGGATTCCTGTCGCTGTATTTCCTCAGGAAGGCTTCACTTCAGAATTAAGAGAAACATGTAGAGTTATAACAAGAATTCAGTTTCCATATTCATTTCAGACACTTGAAGTAAAGTAGTTATAGACAAGATGATGTTCTGATGAGCCGAAACATTACAACCAGTGCTCTCCGCGAGGTTGGATACCTCCTTGTGGTGTTGCAGGTATGCGACACAGTAAGGAAAAACTGTAAGCATAAGAGAGATGGATGGGCAGCGATTATAGCGAAGGTATAGGTCGCAAATGCGGAAATCCCCTGATATAAATTGTTTTAACGCAGAGCACATCGTTGTGGCGCTGCGGCTGGAAAAGAGAATCTTTGAAACGGAGAAGCTGGTCGCCTGTTGGCATACTGCTGCCGTGAGCAAGTATGGGAAGTGGTGAAACAACGAGTAGGCAGTATGGTATTGGACAACCACGTGTCACTGCAAAACGTAAAGGTCGGAGACTCCCCAACTGTGTAATCCAGGATAGGCAGCGATTTGTGGCAGATCAGACGACAGAGTACAATGCTGGTGCAGGCACAAGTGTTCCGGAGCTCACCGCTCGAAGGTCATTTTGAACGTGGAGCTCCACATCACACGAATCCTACCTGTTTCTGTGTTGACCCAATGACATCCTCAGTGGTTGCAGCATCACTGAGTTTTCACCGTGGATCAGTAGAAACGTGTCGCCTGCCGAATGAATCGCATTTATTGTTACACCAGGTCAGTGGTTAGGTCCTTACACACCATCATCCAGGCGTATGGCTGCACGAAACATGCACCGCGCCAGACATGCAGGCTGGTGAGGGCACAATTATGCTATGGTGTTCGCGGAACTGGGCTTCCATTGGACCCGTGGTGGTAATCGAAGGCATCATGACAACAGTGAACTACGTGAACATTATTGTCGACCACCTTCATCGCTTCGTGCTTTTAAGTCTCCACCTATGGCGACGACATATTCCAGCAGTATAGCTGCACGTGCTGCAAGGTCGGAGTCGTGCTACAGTGGTTTGAGGGGCAATATTATGTCTTCGCCAGCAAATGTATCTGATATGTATCCATAGGAACAGATATCGGTCGCCAGCTGAGTGCACGTAAACCACCATCCTGTGATCTATGGGAACTGCTCGACCTGTTCGTAGACATCTTGTGCCATATACTTCTGGAATCCTATCAAGGATTTGTAGAATCCATACCAAGAGAGTCTTGGTTGTGCAGTGTTTGAAAAGTGAAACAACACGCAAGGAAACAAATGGTACCTCCTTAAATTTTTTTCTAAGATAGGGATGTCAAGAGCACTGTCCACTCAGCCTCGTGAGGTCAGATAAGGAGCTGCTTGAATATAGAAGCAGGACTGTGACCAGGATATATGTAATGGAAGTAACGGCTGGAGGGATCAGCAACATTCAGACCACATGTCCCACGACAGTAGATAACTCTTCACACTGACTTGTATGCAGCAGCCATTCGGAACAGGCTTCAGGCTCAGTCCGCGAGTACTGTTAATTGCGAAGATACTGCCGATTGCGGTACATAATTTTTTTCTTCTGTTACTCTCTACACATATTCTTAATGGCCTAAAATGCTTTTTTGTTTTGTTTTACCGTATGAAATATGACTATGTTTTCCTTATTTATACGGCTACGCGAATTTCTTATTAAGTGAGTATGCAAAATTTCGTCATACATTTGATCTTCCCTGTAAAGCTTTTGTGAAATGCATCACGTGAAACTACATGTAATATGCAGCACTGTTACATGGGCTGTGCTGCGGCGGTGGCATCGAGAATGGCAGTCGAACACCAATAATGAGAGGGTGTGCACTGGTGTGGGATATTCGCGTTTGTGTTGTGTAATGATGCTTGACAAAAACACACAAAAATTTACGGCCATGTTCCTATTTTTAGATCACTGTATAAACTAAATTTCGACGTGGACGGTACGAAACAAAATGAAAACTGTGCGCTTCGCTGAGTACTATAAACAGCAGTTAAAATGCATAAACCAATGGACAACAGTTGTTGTTAGAAACGAACTGTTTCCACACAACAGAGTTGCACTAAGTGATTTAACTCTAAAATACTTATTTTGTTTGCAACTTAATGAAGTGCCCCGAGCGTTGAGACATTAACTACCGACGTGGAGATATTCAGCCTATTGACTGTGTGTGATACTGTTTTCGCCAGCACTGTGAATTCACTATCGTGATTGCTAAAAGCGGAAGGACAGTAAATTCGCGACCGGCGACGCAAAGTGAATTTTATATTCTTTTAAAACTGCGTACAGGACATTGACAGCAGATTCGCGTGCGTAATAGTCGCTACTGGCGTGCACACACGAATCTGGATCTGCACAGTAAGTATCACGCTCGATCAACCTTTGATAAGTGTAGTGCAGCGAAGGGTAATATTATTGTCTGCAGAAACAGATTTTAAGCAACATACTGTAGCCACTGCCCTGTTACGAGTGATGGAGATAAAATAATTTCGCCGCGAGCATCAACCAGCTGCCGTCTACATCACAACGAACTGACCACGTGTGGGGCGGCGGATGACTTTATAAAAATAATTTGCTGCATAAATGCTTGCAAGTTGAATCAGTTTCTGGCTTTTAGAATGTTGTTAATGCTGTCTTTCGCCGTTCTCAACACTGGCTCTCTATTTACTTTTTGGCACCCAGAAAGTGATTTAACAAAACATGGAACCAGCAATTAGAGATCCTAGTGCCCACTTTATCTGAGAATGTTATTATAGCTGCAGCTTATAGCTCTGAGGAATTAGGAGATTGTCCGGGATTTCTAATCAAAAACGGTTTTCGAAAATAGTTGAGTATACTCTGAAATTCACTGATAAAAAACACAAGTATCCCTACAACCTAACTAACAGAGCAGTTCAGAGTCTTATGCGCTGATGCAACTATAAATGTCCGAATTAAATGTCAAAAGGAATGCTCGCCATAATTTGATGAAAATACTTCATCAAACGCCACGCTAAATATTTGGTAGAATGTCTGTCCCGCGACGGCGCGTGAAAATACGACAATACGCAAACTGAAGCTAGATAATGAAAATCATTCCAGAATTAACACTTCACATGAAATGTTTTCATGGTTCCGCGTATCTCTAGTAACTTAATACGGCACCCGAGGCTGTTTGTAGCAGATACACTGATGCGACGCGACTACCGACACAGATGGCGTGTCATTCGGCATCTGGAGAGAACTGGGGCCTTGCTTCCTCGCGCTGCGTTCTTATATATAAAGCCGCGGTGCGGACGGCTAAGGGAGCGCCTGATCTTTTCGGCTCTCCCGACTAGCCGCTGGGCTAGTAACGCACCACTTCGAGTTACATAATAATTTATAGCTTCTTTTGCTGATGGCCGAAGAAGCTCTTAATTTAAACGTGCATTCAGCACGCAGGTAAGTATTGATAATAAAATTTTGACGTGGCTAAGTTAAATATTTTGGGCGAGAGAATTAATTAAATTACACTGCACGCAGTAGATGAGCTCTGAAGTGGCCCTTTTGAGATCCACTATCGCTGTAATTTTATAGGTATTCAAAAGAAACTTTACACATCTTCATAATCATAGCGAACCTCCAACCTATTTAAATCTAAACATCCTAGCCTTATTTCCTAGCCTACTTAATCTATCTTGCTTCCTTCAGTTTTGAGACGAAAACCACAAAATCATGAATTTCCACTAAAATCTTAATTTGTGAAATCCAAAGTACTATTTTTATTAAATCATTATGAATGTTAATGAATGAAAAAAAAATTAATTACAAAAGGGAAGCAAGAGTACAGTTTAACTCCCTATGAAAAATCAAAATTGAAATATAAACCTGTAGAAACATTAAAGAAAACTGATTACCTACATTAATTATTTAAATTGTGGGCATGTTCACTGCCGTTTAAACAATGTCATTACTCAAAATTTTTAAGCAAAGTCAATGAAATATTTTGGCACACATATTGCCTTAGACAAACAAACACATACTAATTGAAAAATTATGAAAATCTTAGATCCATTAAAAAAATGAAATACATTTTTCCATACACAAATTCTAAGAAAATAACATGATACATAAACAGATGATTATCTCTTAGCAGTCTTTTCTAAACCTGAAAGAAAAGTTCACAAATAATTTTTACACACGTGGTTGTAGCCGCTTTGGCTGGCGTCCTACACTTTCATTCACAAGGGTAGAGGAGGGGAAGTTGCTATGGTGTGCATCCTTCACGTTCTCTCTAAATTACATGGGGGAAAGGGGAGGGGTCACTGTGAGTTGTGTCCAAGTCACTCCACGCTTTCACGCAGCTACCAGGCTGCCATTATCTGGTTTGTCCTGTAGAACAACAAAAAGAGTGCCTCAGACTCTGTTCACTTAATATCTAAGGGTGGGTCACAATGAAATGGGGATATATACATTTTATCCTTCAGTATGTTACTGGAACAAAGTTAACAGAATTTTTTCAATTCTACTCTTACGGTTACTTAACTGTCATAAAATCGTTAAACAAATGGCTTAAAACGTCGTCAATGACGTACTTGAGAAAATTTATGCTCAAGGCATACAATCATAAATCATATTTAATCTGAATTTATTATTTCTGGGCCGGAACACTGAACCAATGCTCGGTACATTCCTGACAAATCTGCATTTTATTTACTTAACTGACTCATCTTTGATTACTTTATTCTTAGAGATAGTATGAGTATGATTAGTGGTTGTTTTCTCAGCTTCCATGTACATGTGAGTAACTTTTGGTAATAGTACAGTTGTGAGTGTTCAAAACACACTACGTTTAGTTGACTACAAAATCCACTTATTGGTCCTCTGCTGTTGTCAGTTCCATATCTGCATTTAGGTACTTACTTACTTTGAAGTGTATTTATGCTGAGCTAAAATAATGTTTCACGTCTGTCAGTATGTTATTTATTTATTTTGCTAGTGTATGTACTTATTTAATACTCACTCTATTAATATTTAAAGCATAGGATAGCACATTTATTTCATATTCATAGTGTATTCCAGCTGATTAGTTTGCTCACGTGGCAATCCATTTCCACTCGATCGGACGCTGAAACCTCAGGTAGTCTCTCTCAGACCTACCACTAAAGTGCATCAAGTAATTATGGACGAGCGTAATGCTAAATTCCTTAAACCTATAGGACACCATGAGCTACTCTGTCTCATCTAACATAAGGGTACCTATGGTCGCATTCACGCCTCCAACTCATAACCTCAATACGTGTAGGTGTATCCTGTCACACACTACACTAAAATAATGGCCAGCTCTAACCTTATAAATACTTCAGGGACGTGTCCTTCACGTCTCAACCACAAACACTGCTCAATTCTATTACATTGCCTTTCCTTGCTACACCAGGTGAGTTTAATCTTACAACTTATCTGCATATTTTTCCTAACACTAAGCAATCTCTTTTACTATTTCTTAGTTAGCTCTAATGCATACACTAGGTTTCACTACCACTTCAGATCCTGCTTGTACATGAATTCATATATCTTTTTAAATTACTGTTGGTGGACCATTTCCAATAAAACAACACTTTGTAGTTACTATATTACCTAGGTTCTATACATACTTGTTACTCAAATACATTTTATATCTTAATTATGTCATACTTCTCTATTGTTTGTCACTATTAGGTTTGTCACCTTAGGTATTTTTCTTCACTAATCGGTAGATAGGAGGTTACATAACTCATGGCTTGATAGCCATGACAGAAAATTTTCATGTATGGAAAGAAGAGGTCGAAATTTTAGTGGATAGGAAAGATGAAGAATGAGTGAGACCTGAAATGGAAAGAAGATCTCACACAGCTGGGGCTGCACAGCTGCCACACTGTGTAGAGGTTACTGAACAACCTCCTCCTACAGCATTCATTAGCTTATTGTTAGCTTGGTAACCATAACGGAAAATTTTGTGTGTTGGAAGAAGATGTCGAAATTTTTGAGGACAGGAAAAAGGAAGAATGAGTGAGACCTGAAATGGGAAAAAAGATCTCACACAGCTGGGACTGCACAGCTGCCACACTGTGTAGAGGTTACAGAACAACCTCCTCCCTACAGCATTTATTGGTTTAATGCTGGCTTGATAGTCATAACGGAAAATTTTAGTATTTGGAGAGAAAAGGTCGAAATTTTTTTTTTTTTTTTTTTTTTTTTTTTTTTTTTTTTTTTTTTTTTTTTTTTTGAGGACAGGAAAGAGGAAGAATGAGTGAGATCTGAAATGGGAAAGAAGATCTCACACAGCTGGGACTGCACAGCTGCCACACTGTGTAGAGGTTACTGAACAACCTCCTCCCTACAGCATTCATTAGCTTATTGTTGGCTTGGTAACCATAACGGAAAATTTTATGTGTTGGAAGAAGATGTCGAAATTTTTGAGGACAGGAAAGAGGAAGAATGAGTGACAACTGAAATGGGAAAAAAGATCTCACACAGCTGGGACTGCACAGCTGCCACACTGTGTAGAGGTTACAGAACAACCTCCTCCCTACAGCAGTCATTCATAACCTTTGACCACGCCCCATCGATCTGAAAATACTTTATGATGCCTTTTTAGAACCTGTCTCAGTTCTTCCTTCTGATTGGCTGAAATCTTATCGATTTCCTGCAATTTAGATTTTATTTTGTCTAAAATAATTGCTTCTTCTTTTTCTTCTGTGTTCAGCTTACTGTTATTAAGATTAACACCTTCGTCCCAATACCTCCTATTTTTCAGAACTCGTATAGGCAGTTTCCAAGTTCCATCATCAGTTACTACATGTTTATCACTAAAAGGGACTGTAATTACTCCGGTTATTGGCAAGACCATTTTTAACTGGCTTCTTTCAAAGTCAACAACACTCTGATATTTTGACAAGAAATCTATGCCAATGAAAACCTCAATACTGAGATTGTTTACAATTAAACATGGATGATCAATTAAATTACCATTAAGGTTAAAGGGTAGTAAAGCTTCTTGCTTTACCGTTTTTGAAACCTTGCCAGTAGCACCAATTATTCTTAGTCCTGATACTCTCATTACTGTAAGCTTGTCTTTACCAGGTAATGCATCAAAGAAGGACTGAGATATTGCACTCACCTCACTTCCACTGTCTAAGAGACAACGTACATTGATACCCAACATATTCACTATTATTATAGGGTGGCTTATTCTAGGTTGTACAGGTGGTTCCTCAAATTCATCTAGTAGTTCCTTTTGAATTTGTCTCCAACTAAAGTGATCGACATCTGTCTTCATTACATTTAGGTCACAGTGTGTAGGGGTTTCCTGAATTACATTTTCAGCTGCCTTTTCCAGTCGGTCTATTAATTTTAAATCAAAACACCGCACGACTTCATTACATTTAGTTTGCTGAACATGACCCAAATTACTATAGTCTGAGCGATTCTGCGCCTCCAGACCGGGCATAACATTAGTTACAGCTAAACCACTTTTACCATTATCGTCGGTTTCCTTCTCAAGTGACAACTGGTCACAGCTACTGGGTACATCGACCCTTAACAGCCTACCCTCTACATTCCCACTTATCTCCTGTCCTAAATCTATTAGTACATTATCAACATCCTGCACAGGCACTTTAGATAAGAGCACATCATCCTCATCGTAAATATAAGCATGAATTTCTTCTGCTTCTTCACCTGTCAATTCAGTATTTTGTAGCTCGTCCCTATCGTTACACTGCTGCGCCTTCTCTTTCTCTTCCCACTTAGAAAGCGTCTCTAACACGGTATCTATCAAATACTGTGAGTGATCTAATATTTCTGTTGTATCCTTAGGTGCTACCGACTCTTCATCCACATGTTCAGTTTGAGTATTCTGATCTGTCTTACCAATTCCCGTAACTACTGGCTTAGGAAAAGTAACCGCCTGGTGAGCGCCGGTGTCCTCATAGACGGGAACTAGTTTTCCTGCCTCGGCCTACTACTTTTTCCTTTAGTTTCATTATAGTTAACTGACATAGCATTGCTTTCCGCGCTGTTGTTTACCTGCATAATTCTGTTTGGAACAACATTACTGTCATTTGGATGCCATTGTTGGTTCTGATAATTATTTCCCCAATTCCTACCTCTCTTAGGATGGCGAACACCTACTGTTCTGATGTTTACTTTGCCATTTTGCTCGTTCCTAAAATTACTATTATTGTTATTGGCATTTCGGTTATTACGTGCTTGCTCCTCATTGGCAGCAACACGTTCTACACGTTCCAAATACTCAATGAAACTATCCAGATTGTCTCTAGGGGCTGATATAATTCTAGTTTGCCAATAGCATGGCAGTTTGGCTTCAAGACCTAGTATAATCATTTCTGGTTTTAGCTTTTCCGCCAAATGTGACAAACGTGAAATCCATGACCTAGCAAACTCTTTGATTCCTTGCCTGCATTGAAGCGTTTTCCACTCCAAAATTCTCTCAACACTTCATTTTGCTTATTGCTAGACCAATACTCATTAATGAAAGCTGTTTTAAATTCTGCTAATGTTTTACACTTCAACATAACATCAGCTGACCAACGCATGGCGTCACCTGCTAAATGGCTTCTAACAAATGAGATTTTCTCTCGCTCAGACCAAGTTGGTGGAATCATATCTTCAAAATCGTTCCAGAAATCTAGTGGATGGATATTTTTATCTGGATCGAACCGCAAGAACTGCCGACACCCGATAAAAGCGGCGTTTGCAGCTACAACTTGTATACTACCATTACCAGAAGTTACTGAAGCTACTTTACTTTCAATGTTAGCAATGTTAGTACTGATATTTTCTACTTTCATTTCAACATTATCAACTCTTTGCACAATATGAGTAGTATCAGTTTTGATTACATTTACTTCTGCTTGACATATGTTTACTTTTATACTAACATCTTTAAATCTATCTGAGCACAGTTCAGATTCCGCCTCGATCTTTTCTGTTAACTTGTGTTCCAGCTCCGCATCTTCCATTTGGAAGTCTTTGCGAACCTCAGCAACTTCGAATTTAACTATTTTATACATTTCAGAAAACTGTTGAGCAACCTTTTTCTTAATATCCTCATGATTGTAATCAATTTTATAATTCAAACTGTCAAGATCCTCTTTCAACTTACTGCAACCAGCCTTGAAGGTATCGTCCATTACCTCCAATAGTTTATTAAAATTTGTTTGGCTGGCCACAATTTCAGACTTTAATTCAGCATTGCTGGCAGCTATTGCTTGTAATATAACATTTAAATCAACAGCCCCAGCATCTTTGGGTTGCTCACGAGCTGGCTTTTTATCACACCCAGGTGACGCAAAACTAGCTCCAATACCAGAATCATCAAAATTACATGAAACTTCTGATTGATTAGTCATATCCAACTGCTCCTTCTTAAACTCTACCATCTCTGATGACTGTTTCATTTTTAATTCATCAGAGAAACTATCATCCCATAAATTTACTATTTCTACTTTCCGCTTTACTACAGGGGTCTCTATTATTGAATCATTGCCCCTTCCCACACTACTGTCAGGAGACAATACTTCATTTTTCACTTTAACATTACTACTTTCATGCATATTTACACTTGAACCGTTGTCTGGATTTACAGTTCCTTCAACAGACATGGGTTCTGATATAAGTTTAACTTCAGTTTCTTTTGGCGGTTCCATCGCCGACAGTCTTTTAGTGCAGGTTAGTAGAATTTTTAACAGCTTTCCACTTAACTTAGTTCCTTCTGCACGACGTATGGCGTTGCCAGCTCGGCGTACCAGGATTCCTGATGCGACGTGGCACGTTGAACTGCAGACGGCTCTCCGACGGCTGTTGTGTGTTTGCGTGGCCCGCAATTGCAGGCGTTGCGCCGGCTGCTCCAGCGGACGACTGCGGTGAGGCGAAACTGGCTCCTCGCGATGCCGGCAGCACCGCTAGACTCAGTGCCAGCTCCGTCAATCCAGATGCGTTGTTAATCCAATTGCATCGTCCACATACACACGTAACACTTTCACTGTTTTATACTCAGTTGCGTGTCGCATTTCACTCGCGAATCCGAATAGTTAAAAATCACTTTCACTTAGCAGTGTTCCCGGCCGATGCACCATATGTGGGGCGGCGGTTTAGTTTGTATAATAATTTGTAGACTGTAGAAACACTTTCCCGGCCGATGCACCATATGTGGGGCGGCGAGTAAGTTTGTAAAAAAAATAATTATGTAATTGCTGGATAAATGCTTGCATGTTGAATCAGTTTCTGGCTTTTAGAATGTTGTTAATGCTGTCTTTCGCCGTTCTCAACACTGGCTCTCTATTTACTTTTTGGCACCCAGAAAGTGATTTAACAAAACATGGAACCAGCAATTAGAGATCCTAGTGCCCACTTTATCTGAGAATGTTATTATAGCTGCAGCTTATAGCTCTGAGGAATTAGGAGATTGTCCGGGATTTCTAATCAAAAACGGTTTTCCAAAATAGTTGAGTATATTCTGAAATTCACTGATAAAAAACACAAGTATCCCTACAACCTAACTAACAGAGCAGTTCAGAGTCTTATGCGCTGATGCAACTATAAATGTCCGAATTAAATGTCAAAAGGAATGCTCGCCATAATTTGATGAAAATACTTCATCAAACGCCACGCTAAATATTTGGTAGAATGTCTGTCCCGCGACGGCACGTGAAAATACGACAATACGCAAACTGAAGCTGGATAATGAAAATCATTCCAGAATTAACACTTCACGTGAAATGTTTTCATGGTTCCGCATATCTCTAGTAACTTAATACGGCACCCGAGGCTGTTTGTAGCAGATACACTGATGCGACGCGACTACCGACACAGATGGCGTGTCATTCAGCGTCTGGAGAGAACTGTGGCCTTGCTTCCTCGCGCTGCGTTCTTATATATAAAGCCGCGGTGCGGACGGCTAAGGGAACGCCTGATCTTTTCGGCTCTCCCGACTAGCCGCTGGGCTAGTAACGCACCACTTCAAGTTACATAATAATTTATAGCTTCTTTTGCTGATGGCCGAAGAAGCTCTTAATTTAAACGTGCATTCAGCACGCAGGTAAGTATTGATAATAAAATTTTGACGTGGCTAAGTTAAATATTTTGGGCGAGAGAATTAATTAAATTACACTGCACGCAGTAGATGAGCTCTGAACTGGCCCTTTTGAGATCCACTATCGCTGTAATTTTATACGTATTCAAAAGAAACTTTACACATCTTCATAATCATAGCGGACCTCCAACCTATTTAAATCTAAACATCCTAGCCTTATTTCCTAGCCTACTTAATCTATCTTGCTTCCTTCAGTTTTGAGACGAAAACCACAAAATCATGAATTTCCACTAAAATCCTTATTTGTGAAATCCAAAGTACTATTTTTATTAAATCATTATGAAAGATGAATCTAAATATAAATTTTGAAGTCTCTAGCTCTTTTCTGTTGCGCCAATGATTTTTTTAGAAAAACGTCCAAATTTCGAAAATGACTTAAGTTATCGAACTGATATTCAACACACATTAATTTAGTATTACTTTTGACATGCTAGAAAAGTTTTAGGTCATTTGCTTGATTTTTAAAGTATTGCTCAACATTTATGACGTCAGAGCTAGTTACAGCAGACTGGCTGGCACACAATGGAAACTGATGTGAATTTACTACAGCGTGAGTAGGCTGCTTCCCTACACACGCATAGCTAACTACAACGCGTAGCGTTCTTCCCTTATGAAGATTGAAAGCACTTGGAACAGTTTCAGTGGGAATTTCTTTCTCTTTTGCGATAACTTTTGATAATATTTTCCTCCCTTTAAAAATAAATGAAATTTCTGTGAAGTGTGTTTGGAATCTATGGAGACATTGTTGATTTGGGTCAAGAATAATATTCGATACGAGACGCCGGCTTTGAATTCCATCAGTAACAGTAGTCATTACCATCTGTTATCTCCATGATTCTCTTTTGTTTTAATATAATTGTTACTGCATATGTTACACGTATCTTATGGATGGATAATTTCAATATATGTGTGCAGTGCGTTATAATGTAAAATTGAATGTTTTGTTGTTATGGTATGTGGCACGCCGTGTAGGTTGTGGCGTCTACTGTTAGATCCCGAGCGACGTCCAATCATAGCAAGGTTGCTGGGGCAAGGCATGCTGTCAGCAGAAACCTTGAATTCGACAGCTGTTAGCTGCGTAAACTGAGATTACATTCAGTAGGACGACATACTGAGCCATATTTATGATCAAGTGCGTATTTGTTTCGCTTATCATTCGTAATTGAGCCAAAGTCTACCCTGTTTCTATATCGTTAGTGAAATCATTAACGGGATTGCTGTTTTCGTATTTTATATTCTTTTGGGTTTGTTACCAAACTGTGACTTGGTTACTTTAGTTATATTGGGAAGTCGAACGGGTTTTTTGACTTTAAATAACCAAAATTCACAGTTAGACATACGTAAAGTAGATCGCTGAGAAATATTTTCGTCATATCATGGCATGTTCTGCCATCCTGTCGCTTCTTCTTGACAATACCTCCCACAAAGTCTTCTCCTCGACCATTCTACGGAGGACCTCTTCTAATGAGACCACCTAATTCTCAACATGCTTCACCCATACCATGTCTCAAACGCTTCGATTCTCTACTTTTCCAGGCTACATACGAACGGTAATTTTTAGGTAGCGGTCCAGCGCTGGAGTAGTTGGTCACCCCCTTCCTGCCGTGAAGTGTCATTGCGAGCTCGATCTAAGCTACAAGCGACCGTTCGAGATACGTCAACAAGGTCCATGGCCCCATTCACGATTGAAAAGACCAGGGTACTCACCTGAACTACACATATGATACAGATTTACTTTTACCGCAGTTACACAAGCGGCTGCATGTCACTACTTCCTTTGGTCAAATCATTATCAAAAGTGACTTCTGATATAAAGTGCGCGTGCACACACACACACACACACACACACACACACACACACACACACACAGGCACACACATGATGATGGCGTATACAGGTTCTTGATCCAATTTTGTTAATAATTTGTTTTTATTATTTGTTTACGAGAACTAAGAGAATAGTGAATATAGCTTAGTAATTAGTGAAAGTCGTAACTCTCTGCCAGCAATTTTTGGGTACAACACGCTATCCAACGATCTACAAATTGTTGTGCAGTGGCTATCGTAAGTCAAATGCCGGTATGGATCCGTGGGAAAGATATGGCTAATGTTGTACAGCCACGTTACCCATTAGACTTCGTGCTCTATTTCTGTTAACTTCACGTAGCGAGGTTACGCTCTGGTTAGTACAGAGGGATTGGATAAAAGTGGATGACGAGGAAACTAACAGGTCATCCACTTAGATTTAAGTTCTGTGTTGTATCTCTAAATACCTTTGGGCAAGTGCCTGGATGATGCTTTTAACAGGTAAAATGCTGAATCATGTCCACATCCAAACATCCAAATTATACTTCCCAGTGCGAGTCGCGGCTATGCCTATAATGGCCTTGTCATCGATGAGCCATTAAAGGCGCTTCTATTAAGCCTCCTACTTACCAAAGCATAAAATGGCGTTTAAGAGTATTCCTTTACGTAGGCTGTCACTGATTAAATGGACATACTGACAGCTGCCTGGATAATCGGATCACTAGCAGTTAGTAATTTCTAACCATTTTGTTAAGGGAACCATACTCTTGTTGAGAAGGGAGTGTGACAGGGTTGTAGCCTACACACGATGTTATTCAGTCCATAAAATGAGCAAGCAGTAAAGAAAGACAAACCAAAATTTGGAGTAAGAATTAAAGTTCAGGGAGAAGAAATAACAAGTTTGAGGTTGGCCAGTGACACTAATTCTGTCAGGGATGGCAAATGACGTGGAAGAGCAGTTGAACGGAATGGATAATGTCTTGAAAGGGGGATGTAAGAAGAACATAAACAAAACCGAAGTAAAGGATAACGGAACGTAGTTGAATGAAGTCAGGTTATGCCGAAGGATTTCTATTAGGAAACAAGACACCTAAAGTAGCAGATGAGTTTTTATGTTTGGGAAGAAATGCAACTGCTGGTGACTTAAGTAGAGAGGATATAAAATATCGACTGGTAAAGAGAAGAAAACCATATTTGAAGAAGAGAAATCTGTTAGGAAGTTGTTTCTGAAGGTATGTTGTGTAATGGGGCCATGTATGGAAGTGAAACATAAACGATATAGTATCGCCAAGGAGAAAACAGAAGATTAGTAATTTATCCATCTTTAGCAATTATAGTTGCACTCATCTAAGCAATCAACAACCGGTTATACAAAAGAAATTTTATTTCCTTCACCGGTTTCAGAAACTTCTGAACAATAGTACGAGGTACCTGAAACCGGACAAGGAAATAAAACTCCTTTTGGGCAACTGGTTGCTGGTTATTTCGATAAATAAGACTATAATCTTTTAAACTCTGATGCTACAGAAGAATGCTGAAGACTAGATAGGCAGACCGAGAAACTAATTGCGAGGTACCGAAGAGAACTGCGGAGACATGAAGTCAGTGGCGCATCTATACGAAGAGATCGGCTCATAGGACAGTTTATGAGACACCAACGGATCACCAGTATAATATAGGAAGCAAGTGTGGAAGGTAAATATCGTAGAAGGAGATCAACGGATGAACGGAGCAAGCAGATTAGAAGGACGTATGTTGCAATAGCTTTTCGGAGGCGAAGAGACTTGGACAGGATAAAGAAGCTTGGGAAGCTGCGTCAAACCAGTCTTCGTAGTGAAGACCACAACAGTAGCAACTTCGAAAAACATGTCATCAAAAGACTGTGGCACAAAGTGCCCGCCTTCTGTACGGAAAACTATTATTGGATAACGGTGTTCTTAAACAAATTTTTAATGCTGAATATGTATGGGTTTCATGTCATTAATACCAACACACTTTTGTCTATGAAAACTTCTGAATTCTGCCAATCATGAAACAAACATTGAAAGTAATTCCAGGAAAGTTCCCTTTTAGGAGCTATAAATGGAGCATTTCACGTAGCTGTAGGTTGACAGTCGTAATCTCTTTTGCTCTTTTGCAGGAAAAAAATTTTCACAGTCCTCTGTCAGGTAATGTCACTGCGTCAAAACGAATGAAAACAGTGGTTTTTTTGCTAAATGTGATTACGAGTCTGCCCAGAGCATAATTGCTTATTTTTTCAATAAATTTTAAATGACAATGCTGGATGCCGTCTGTTTACTTTCCCAGTACTGCGCCCCCTGGCTGTTTACTCATGATAAAAACGAAAGCATATTTTCAGTAACGCATTTAGTCCATAAAAAATGGAACATATTGGCGACGGCGGGTATCTGTTAATTTCATTTTTTTTTACTGTCATAAACAGAGAACTGCACAGCGAGTTGGAAATATTTCATTACAGAGTATTACTGACCTACCTACTTCTGCAGAGAAAATAATTTTCTGTTGACTTTTGTAATTGTGGCATTGTGCAGCTTACATTATTCGTAGAGTGAGTTAAAGGCCTGCATGGACATTGCAAATCGTAGGATTTTTATTTGTGTTTGACATTTACAAAATTGCGGCCACTGCATGTGTCATGATTTACGTTATAAGCACTTAGCCGTTCGCGTATCTAAAGAAACATCGAAGGGATAGATTTTAATGTCTTGTTGACGTTGGGATCACCAGTGGCAAACTGCTTCGCCAATTGATGGATAATGGGCACAAATCAGTCATGGAGACGTTCAACAATCGTAAATTTAGTTAATACTTTACCACGTCGCTATCACTTTTAAACTTCGAGGTGAAACAAAACTGCCCTCCATAACTGGTGACAGTATCAACGGAGAAATACCACAGCCACCAGGATCCTAATATTTTTCAATGCGCTGAGATAGGTTTCAACACCCCTAAGAACGTCTTCATCAAAAAGAAATTTTAACAACCCTGTAAAATACTTAGAAAAATAAGTTTACAAAGAAACATTAATAAAGATGAAAATGCCTTAAAATAAAGGTTACTTGCTTAAAGCTACACTGCGAGCAGGCAATAGTCAAAATTACGAGCAGATATGCTCAAGTCAAAAGTTAAAATCTTGCAGCGTTTGATACGTATACCTTGCAGTGTACAACATCTGATTCATCGGCCCAGTGGCTTACATTGCTGCCACGAAAACAGGAAACAAGTTGTACTACCTGTCGGAGGCAGAGAGTGACATATGCCAATTTGAGACTTTACAACAGAAATAATGAAATTAAACTACGGTTAATTATAAAATGCAAAAATTCAAAGGATGAATTTTTAAAGTGCAAATTAGTTAAGTAAATGAAGAACAACTGAGAGCCATCTATCAATCTTCACAGGAATGACCATTACGTAAAGGACAGAATATTGTAGAATATTTACAAGCAAACAGCTTCACACTCTAAGAAAATCTACATCAAAGAAACTTCTGTAGTACTCATCTTCATGAGATTTGAAGAAAAAGTTGGTTCGGAACTAGAGGCAGGAAAACATAATAAACAATAAAGGAACCAAAATTTTGCGAGTAGTGGATTAAGGTCATTGAGAATTTTTTTTACGTAATTGTAACGGTTGGCTAAGAATGAGGAGATCGTTCTGTTAGTAAGTAATTTAACCTGGTTCTCATTGCCACAACGTACTTGCCCCAGTACATTTTTCAAAATAGTTCGAACTAGGGCTCTTCTCTAGCACCTAAAAATTGCACCACTGAATGTTCCGCTTTGTTCATCGGTCACACTGTGTGACAGATAGTGAAATAATCCTGCAGGTATTGCTAGAATAATTTAAAACAAGCGACGTTTGCGTGTACGTATGAAGACGGATGCAGAATATGTGACACAAGGGTTTCCAGAGTAACATGGTGTGAGATGGATATAGGGTAGGATCCCCAACATGTACAGGCCCAGACATTCTGGAAACTTGAGTAATATATATTTTATTCGTCGTAAAAAGATCTTAAGCTAGAGTAGTGGTAGAAAATGAATTTCATCATCATGCTGGAATTGCTACTTAAGCATATCTCCTTATGTACAATAATCTCTGTTATCGTTTCTCACGTCTTCAAGACGAGATATACGATGAAGTTATTGGACAGTTGTTGCACATACTACCTCAAATATGTAATCTCTAAATTTAACCAATGTCTTATCAAGAAAAATGTTTTCTTCAAAAAAATTTCCACTCGTATTTCCTCAGCAGGCCTACAAGTGTCAACTGTTTGAGTGGTTATGATCACTTGTTAAAATCGTTTGTATTATGACCTGAAACACAGCCACACTCCTCAAGAGAAGATCATTTTAATACACACCGTGCAATTTCATTAAGAGGCGCTCAACACTTTCCCATCATCAGTACGCATTAAATTTAGTTCCCACCGTCTGTTCATTAGGTATTTACGTGGCGTGACGGCTTCCTAAATTTTATCATCTATGTCGCCAGGTAATTGTAGTGAGGACTTCGTCTTGCAACCGTCAGACACATTGCAGAATAATTGATCCTTACAGCTGCACATCTGACAATATTTCTTTTATAATCAAACAGAGGTTATCTCAGAAATCATAAACCTTTCTTGCTTTCTAGAGTAAATTATTAGTAAATATAGTCGTGGAATATAATTTGGTGCTAAGGAAGAGAAGCCAACTTACAGCTTCAAGACATTGTTCTCTCTGTTTAAAGACGTCATTGCTCCTTTAAATTTATTCTTATATCATGATGCACCGATGACGCCGTATCCCAGCCTACCTCAAAATAATAAACGATAAAGACTCCCACATTATTGGTGGCTGTGAAAGGGCTATCGATAGTCATAGACGAAATCTGAATTCTCAAGGATGGTAGGATTACCAGGGTGACAGTGCTAGTGCCGGAGATTTCTGATGCAAGCCGAGACTGCGTTGCGTAGGGCATACACCCAGTAATAGAGCGCCTTGCCTTCCCTCGAATGTACGTCGCTATAGTTACCGTAGTATTCGGGGCATCTCTCGTGAGTTGCGCTATTACAATGGGTAGCCCTTACGAAGCCTTGCAACTACGACTATCGGCGGAACGCTTCGGGTTCTTTTCAGTCGCTCTCAGTTATTTTCTGGATGTATTATAATCTTTGTCTTCCTCTGCAGTTTCTGCTCCCTACAGCTCTCTCTATCACCATGGAAGTCATTCCCTGATGTCGTAACAGATATCCTAACATCCTATCCCTTCTCCTTGCCGATGATTTCCTCATATTGCTTTCCACTCTGATTCTCCGCAGAACCTCCACATTCCTTACATTATCAGTTCACCTGACTTTCCACATTCACCTGTAGCACCACATCTCAAATGCTGCGATTGTCTTCTTTCCCGGTTCTTCCACAGTTCATGTTTCACCATACAATGCTGTGCTCCACATGTACATTCTCATAAATTTTTTCCTCAAATTAAAACCCATTTTTTTTACTAGTACACTTCTCTTGATTAGGAATGCTCTTTTTGCCAGTGCTTGTCTACTTTTGAAGTCCTCCTTGTTCCGTCCGTCATTGGTTATTTTGATGTCTCGATAACAGAATTCCGTAACTTCGTCTACTTCGCGACCATCAGACTTGATGTTAAGTTTCTCGCTGTTCCCATTTCTGCTACTCCTCATTACTTTTGACATTGTTCGAAGTACTCTCAATCCATAGTCTGTATTTATTATATTGTTCATTCGGTTCAGAATACCATGCAATTCCTCTTCATTTTCCTCAAAATAGCATCGTCATCAGCAAATCGTATCTTTGATATCCTTTCACCCTGAATATTAATTCCACACACCTAAACGTTTCATTTACTTCCATCATTGGTTCTTAGACGCACACTTGAAATCAGTCTTTCTTGTCTATCATTCCTCGTGCCAAGCCCGTATTCTCCCGTAACCCTTTCTTCTACTCCTTCCCCTGCAACCGTATTCCAGTCCCCAATGACTATTATATTTTCATTTCCCTTTACGTATTGGATTAATGACTCTTTTAATACCCTGGCATACTTTCTCTGCATCTTCCTTTTCAGTTTGCGACGTCGACGTCTATACATGAGCTACGGTCGTCGGAGTTGGTTTTCTGCCTCTTCTGAAGAAAACGACCCTGTCACTGAACTGTTCCCAGTAACTCACTCTCTGCCCTGTCCCTATTTATAAGTAATCCTACTCTCGCTTTACCTTTCTCTTCTGTTTTTGATATTACACTATACTCATCCAACAGAAATCTTTGTCTTCTTTCCATTTTACTTCACTGATTCACACTATAAATAGATCGAATCTTAACATTTCCCTTTTCCCTGAACCTCTGTCCACTCCTCCATCCCCTTTGACAAGACCGTTGGCTGAATGAATGTGACTACCTATGCCTGAAGGTTTCAGCCGCCATTGTTTACGTTTTTTATTCAGAATTTAAGCGGTGGTGAGGTGCGAACTAGAGACCGAGGACTCTTTGATTACAGATCAACGACGCTACAACTAAACCACAGGTTCTCCTGATGAAGAATCTATTTATTTCTAATACGGAAAGTACGTCTCCGTTTCATGAAATATGTCGCAACTTCAGGAACATGTTAAAGTATTTACCTACAGAAGATGAATAATTAATTTTAAAATAGGTTCAAATATGTTAAAATAGTTCATTCCTGGTACATGGCATGCAAGAGAGTCGCCCCTTCAATTCCAGGTCAGCTAGGTTTAATGGCATGCTTTGTGGAAACACGTTTTAATATGCACCTGAAGATAGGACATACATCCTGAAACCGGAAAGTAATTTCTGTTTCATACAAATAATTTTTGCAGCTATAGCGGATTCTACCGTTACAATGTATAACAGTCGTGGATGTCCCGAAAAGAGCAACCATATGACATTATTGAATGAAAATATTACTTACTGATTTCTCTCCCCAAGATTTACATTGATTATAATGCAAATGTGACCGAACTAAGTTGTTTTAGGAGTTTTAAAATGTGCTTTACCCATTTCAAATCCTCATTAATATGGACACGTACCAGTTTTGAAGTTTCCACCTAATTATTATTTTCTCACCATGTGTTACACTTACCATAATTCGGTAGTACCCGTAGATGTGCATTACTGAATATGTTGTCTGTTTTTCAAATTGAGGACGAGTTCATTACCAAGAGACCAGTCAATAAAACTTTTAACAAAATTGCTTTACATTTCCTCTGTTGCTGTCTATATGCTTGGACTGATAATGCCATCTGCAAAAAGAATTAATAATTCCGCATATTTTATATTACATGGAAGTTCGTTTAAATACGAGACATAAAAGCGGATCAACGTTTCACACTTGGGGAAATCTATGCGTGACCTCTCCCCAGTCACAATAATATCCCTAGACTACTGCCGTTGAATTGTTAAGTACAAAATTCTCCATTCTCTTGGTTAGACGTGACATTTTCCACTGGTTGGTTATACCATCAGTCCAATAAACCTTCAATTTGTCTAGGACAATATTGAGATTCACACAGCCAATTGCCTTAGACAGGTCGTAAAAAATACCAATTCTCATTGTTGGTAACAGCCAGCGCGAACCAGAACGGCACTGTACGTGTTGCAGTTGGTAAGTCTTCGTTTTTTACTTTTCCTTTTTATCGATAAAACACAGTATGCTTTGGGACTCTCTATTCCTGTCGAATGGACACGTGTAATTCACTTTAAAAACCACTTGATTGGTAACGGGAAACAAACCGACGATTTCCCTCGGAATTGGTTTTCGCATAATAGATGCGATGGATGTTATGAACAATATTTGTTTGGACTGGCTCCAGATGCAAACTGCAAATATCTGCTACAACAGTAGAGAAAATGGACATAACGGCTCTTAGAAGCACAGGGTATACATACAGGGTGACGATATTGAACTATATGAAATAAAATTGTCATAACTTCTCAACGATTTGTGTTAGGCCATTCAAACAGCACAATTGGTCGCGGGGCATGATGAGAATTAATATGGTTCGGTTTAGCGACGAAGCCCACTTTAATTTGGATGGGTTCGTCAATAACCGAAACTGGCGTGAGAATCCGCATTTCACGTTCGAGAGATCTCTTCACCTTCAACGAGTGACTGTGTGGTGTGCAATGTCCAGTCACGGAATAATCGATGAGATATTCCTTGATAGCAAGGTGACTACCGAGCGGTACGTGAACGTTTTGGAAAATGATTTCATCCCCATTATCCAAAGCGACCCTGATTTCGATAGTATGTGGTTCATGCAAGACGGAACTCTACGCCATCGAAGCAGGAGAATGTCTGATGTCCTGGAAGAGCACACTGGGGACCGCATTCTGGCTCTGGTGTACCCAGATCCCACAGGCATGGGCCTCTATTGGGCGCCATATTCTCTGGATATGCATACTTGCGACACCTTTTTGTGAGGCTTTACGTAAAGAATAGGTGTACAGCAGTGACCACACACCCATTGCTCAGCTGAAAACAGCCATTCAGGAGTTCATCGACAGCATCAATTTTCCGACATTTCAGCAGGTTATGCAGAATTTTGCAATTCGTCTGCGCCTCATGGCATGATGGCAGGGATATCGAGCATGTCATAACCTAAATACGAGTATCTGTAGTGACGTTTACATGTGTGCACGCCGTACTTTTCAACTAATTTACGTTTATTTTCATACAGTTTAATAATTGTCACCATATACAACTAGTGGACAATTTGGAAAGCATGGTCTTGTCAAGTGTCACTAACATGATCACGTAGACGAAATGGGCAAATAGTGATGACTAATGCAATTTCCTGTAACCTCATCAAGCTACCTTCCATTAGGAATGTGTGTGCACTCAACGATTGTGATATGATTTTCAAATGGTAGGATACAGCAGTCAGTCGTCCTTCTGTTTCAGGTTTCATTACGCAAATCTAGATTTCGGCTAGTGTCTATCGATTACCAATGCACTATTTTATAGTATCAGTGCATGTCCTAGTACGTCAGTCCCACCTTGTTCAGGTTTCTGTTGCAGTTCGTTCAAGACTAATCTTGTACAAGAAGAGAATAGAAGCTTTTGAAATGTGGTGCTATAGAATAATACTGAACTAATGAGGAGGTATTGAAGAGAACTGGGGAGAAAAGAAGTTCGTGGCACAACCTGACTAGAAGAAAGAACCGGTTGATAGGACACATTATATCAAGGGATCACCAGTTTATTTCTGGAGGGAAGCGTAAGAGCGAAAAGTTGTTGTGGGAGACCAAGAGATCAATATAGTAAGTAGATTCAGGAGGATGTAAGCTGTAGTAGTTATTCTGAGATGAAGGGATTTTCAGAGTATATGGCAGCATTGAGAGCTGCATGAAACCAGGCTTCGTACTGAATACCACAACAACAAAATGATATGTTCTATCCAGTTACTTTTCCTTATTTGCCCGCATCTCGTGGTCGTGCGGTAGCGTTCTCGCTTCCCACGCCCGGGTTCCCAGGTTCGATTCCCGGCGGGGTCAGGGATTTTCTCTGCCTCGTGATGGCTGGGTGCTGTGTGCTGTCCTTAGGTTTGTTAGGATTAATTAGTTCTAAGTTCTAGGGGACTGATGACCATAGATATTAAGTCCCATAGCGCTCAGAGCCATTTGAACCGTTTTTTTTCCTTATTTTCTTTCAAACAGTATTTTGGTGACATCATTGTTTTCTACATCTGGTAACTTGTTGGCGTATCCCAATTAGTCTTTCTGTCTCTCGCCATGTACTTCTCATCAGCTACGTTCCAGCACTACACAGGAGAACAGACACATGTAGGCATTTAGGAAGAAAGATGCAACGTGGCTGGAGGATTTTCAGATCAGAATAGAAAATTGTTTTCTGAACATACGCCTGAAAGGTTGCTGTTAGTGTAATAGTAGCTTCCTTCGCAAAATGTGGGATGAAGAACAGTCTCTCTTCAGTCAGATCAGTCACTACAATGTCGTCAGCCGCATTCAGGAAAGAGTGTCGTGACGAACATCACTGTGTTGTTTGTAAACTCAGTCGTTCGGCTGTAAATATCATGTTGGGAACGTCCGGTCTATGACACAGACATTAATAAACAAGGTTAAGATGGCTTTGAATAAAATAATCGAATGCACTTCACTGCTTTTGATTCGTAGCCCCTATTCTCCACCGACCTGCTCTCCACCTTTATAACCCATCATTTTCCCCATGCTGGTGATAGAGATAACTGGACAACCTTATCTGTTTCGTTACAACGTTATCTAGACGCTTATGCAGCTACGGAGTGTATCAAAAAAACTCCCCAGACTAGTAGCCGTGTTCCTGCGGAGCAGTTCCTTTGCACTGACACGCGTGTGTTAGCACTTAATTAGCATGAGCAGTCGCGTGTCTACATCGTGACACACGCTCTCCGCTCTGCGCCTTCCAAGTCAGGCGAAATTTTATAATCTAGGCCACTAGAGACTGCAGCGACATAGTTTCAACCAAAGCCTTTAAATGACGTCACGCTATGCGTCATACCTGATGAGGACACGTGTCGCAGGTGATAATGAGCAGTCATACCTGATGCATATATATAGTGGGTATGTATTTATTCCAGTCTTCTATTAGTCCTTCTTCCTTCTCTCTCTGTCCATCCCATCCCTCACGCCCTCTCTGTACATCTCTTCCTCCCAATCTCTCTGTCCACTTCCTCCTCCTCCCCCTACTCTTCCTCTGTCTGTTGATTTCCTCCTCCTCTATCTCTTCCTCCACATGTCTCTGTCCATTTCTTCGCCAAACATTCGTACAGCATGAGAAGTTGTTTTATTTCCACAACCAGTTTCGGCCATTCAATACGTTATCTCCAGGATCCGAGTGCACTTCATGTATAGACACTCAGAGGTATAGAGTCATCAGTATCTGGACGTCGTGTAATCGTATTTCAAGCGCTTCCTTCAAAAACTTGACAACTTGGTTGTTGTCAAGTTTCCGAAGAAGGCACGGGTAGCACTAAATATCTACGGCAGGATGACTTTCATGACACAGCGATAATAAGTTATGTACAGGAAATTTCCTCGTGATTTTCTCTATTAATGAAAACCATATAAAATCACCACAGCAGTTCTTGAATTCAGCCTTCACAAAAACAGAGGAAAAAACCGATGGAGACATTATTCCGTAACATGTACAGTTAGGTAAGAGACCCGTTTTGTAACTTACTACGTCTAAGGTCATGGCCGGTGAAGTGTTTCAGTTGGCGACCTCCACCTGAGTGTCGCATATCTCCACCTATTAGCTTCCCACAGACGCCATAACGGAAGCAATAGTCCGTGTTTCCATTTATTTGGGAGCAGTGAATTGCTTTCTACATGCGACGTGAAAGAGTACGAAATTCCTCTGCAGATTAGTAAAGTTCGTGGACGAAACGCTATGAGTGATGGAATGGAAATAAAGTGTACTAGAACTTTTAATGATACCCGTACTGGTTTTCATGATGAAATGCGAAGTGGGTGGCCATCTTTCATTACTGAAGACATATTCCAGACTGCTGCTGCAAATTCTCGAGAAGACAGGTGCTCTCCGATGTCAACCTTACGTAATGAGTTTCTTCGAGTGCTTACAGAATGCTTACACTGCTGGAAGTTGTGCCCACAGTAGGTACTTAAAATTCTAAAAAAGGTACGCAAAACCATTTGAGTAGACAGTGTTGAGTAGACATTGGTTTCACTTTCTTGGCACTGTACTTTAATGAGGATGGCCTAACACGCACTGATTACCACTTATTTTTTTACCTTACCACTTTAAGATGATCGGTACCACAGCGACGTCAAACTGTCCATTCAGAAATGATTAATATTCCGGCTTGTACGAGAATGGCCATCCTCCATCTCACTTTTGCGTTTGTAACAATTCATCCAGAGCTGCGCTGAACCCTTCAGAGGTGCACCATGATCCACTGACTCTAACTGACTGACATGTGAGACGTCGGATAGCGTCATAACTACAGAGGAAAGAGGACGTGTCGTTTCTACAATGACGAACTATTGCCCACGGCAATATAGATAAACAGTCGAACTAAGTGGGGCGTTCATTAAGTTATGTATCACATTTTTTCTCGGTCAGTTTCAGTTTAAATAATGCAGAATTTGTTGTGGATCATCGTGGAGTACTACTGCTGCAGCCCATGTAGTCTCTTGAATATCTGATAGGTGCCGGCACTATACGCAGCCTTAAAAATGGCGTCTATTACGGAGGTGCGTCCCAAGCAGAGAGCTGTCATTGAGGTTTTTTTAATTATTATTTTTATGTTTCTTTTGCGGAAACCCAGAGCTGGCAGATAATTATGGGCGCTTGCAGCATGTCTACGGGGACCAGGAAGTGAAAAAAATAATAAAAACACAATGAGAGTTTGCCGGCCGAAGTGGCCGTGCGGTTAAAGGCGCTGCAGTCTGGAACCGCAAGACCGCTACGGTCGCAGGTTCGAATCCTGCCTCGGGCATGGATGTTTGTGATGTCCTTAGGTTAGTTAGGTTTAACTAGTTCTAAGTTCTGGGGTACTAATGACCTCAGCAGTTGAGTCCCATAGTGCTCAGAGCCATTTGAACCATTTGAACAGTGAGTGTTTGGGCCAGGTGTCCTTCATTATCGCAAAGAAGTCGCGCAAACCTGTCCGATCTCCTGCGTCCCGGTCGACCACACACAGATGTGACTCCTGCAGTGTTGTAACGCACGGATATTTATTTATTTATTATTTACCACCTTGTCTGTTGACTAAGAAAGGTCGTATTTTCACAATATGAAATTTTACACGCAGAGAATTTGAAACTTATTTGGTATTTCTTGCTTGTAATAAGGATTAATAATACTACAGCTTTAAATCGACATGGACTTAAGAAATGAAAATCTTAAAATTATGGGTTTATGAACAGAAGATACTAGTTTAGGAACGTAGAAAGATGTTGTGACATATAATTACTTCATGGTGTATAATAAATTGGGAAAAAATTTTCTTAGATAACTAGGATCTTCCATTTACGAAGGAGGAATAAAGGATAATAGGAAAGTACATACTTTGTATTAGAGGTACTACCACCTAGCTATCTCTGTTATGAGGGCTCGACCTATCACTGACCCTGTCACATTCGGGGTAGCGTACAAATTACCTTTTACACACAGTTGATAAATTTTGTGTGTACAGACGTGTGTTGTATAACTCTTATACACACATCAAAACACGTTTTGCATCACCTCGGTTCCAAGACTTCCGAAACCTGTACAGAAAATTGGGATGGAGATCAACATATACATCATGCTCAGGAAAACCACACATTGCATGCTGTACCGCCATACAGGGAGAACTTCAGAGGTGGTTGTCAAGATTGCTGTGCACACCGGTACCTCTAATACCCAGTAGCACGTCCTCTTGCAATGACGCATCGCTGTATTCGTCGTGGCATTCTATCCACTAGTTCATCAAGGCACTATTGGTCCACATTGTCGCACTCCTCAACGGCGATTCGGCGTAGATCCCTCATAGTGGTTGGTGGGTCTATAAACAGCCCTATTCAACCTATCACAGGCATGTTCGATGGGTACATGTCTGGAAGACATGCTGGCCACTCTAGTCGAGCGATGTCGTTATTCTGAAGGAAGTTATTCAGAAGATGTACACGATGGAGCCAAGAACTGTCGTCCATGAAGACGAGGGCCTTGCCAATATGCTGCCGATATGGTTCCACTATCAGTCGGAGGATAGCATTGACGTATCGTACAGCCGTTACCGCGCCTTCCATGGGCACCAGCGGCGTACGTCGGCCCTACATAATGCCATCCCAAAACGCCAGGGAACCTCCATCTTGATGCACTCGCTGGACAGTGTCTAAGGCGTTCAGCCCGACCAGGTTGCCTCCAAACACGTGTTCGACGATTGTCTGGTTGAAGGCATATGCGGCACTCATCGGTGAAGAGAACATGATGCCAATCCTGAGGTATTCGGCATGTTGTTGGACCCACGCTGCATGCTGTCGTGGTAGCAAAGATGGAACTCGCCCTGGACGTCGCGAGTGAAATTGCTCATCATGAAACTATTGCGGACAGTCTGAGTCGTAAAACGACGTCCTACAAGTATCCTGTTATCGTGTTTGTGTGTTTGCTCTTATTTGTGTATGTGTTTGTCCTTGTTTGTATAATTCGTGTAACGTACATGACCCATTATCAGTTAAGCCGTTTGTGTTACAATGGTCTAGCTGACATAGAATTTGCCCTATGTTGTCATAATTCGGAGTCGTGTCGTGAGTCTGTCACACTGTAAAGGGACATGTTCAGGGGTTCCTAGTTCTCCACAATTGTACGTGAGTGTTAGGCTGAGACAAACCCGATGAACCATCACCAGTGAGAAAATGAACCATGCCACCTGCGGGATCTACATGTTTTAACCTCATTCATTTTTTGATGTTTGGGAAAAAGGTGCGGACGCGACGCCCCTCTTCTGTCAAATCCCATTCTCTCTACTAGACATTATTTCGCCAGTGGTTTAGTTGGCGCGTTCCTGTTATGACCTGACTATCTTCAAACACTACGCTGCTACAATTTGACGGATGGTGATGTCGATGGGACAAACTCCAATCACCATGTATAGCGCCTCCACCGAAGTTGGGCTGAACGCCTCCGACATCCAAACAGAACAATTCTTTGTCCACGTCTCACAATGAGTTTATATGTTGCAACCCGGAGTTGACACACCTAGATGCTCGTTGTAAAGCATACTATGGATTCGAATAATGCGATATGATATGTCATTATTGTCCTTAGGTGGTCTGTATTTTGTTGTGTTCAGTCTTGCTAATTTATTTACTTTAATTGCTTTGTCGGTTGTAAGTTCAGTTAACTTCAGTTTGTCGTCAATATGTAAACCTAGATATCTCGTCACTCTTTTGCGTTGCCAGGTTGTATTATTTAGCTTGATGCTGGGGTTTCTTTTAAGTTCGCCTTTCAATATTAAGTACACTGTTATTTTAGCTGCAGTTGTTATTTATTTGTTGTCACACCATTCATTCATGTCTACGAGGAGCAGCGTAGGCTTTTGTTCTAAGTGTCTTCCCGATACCACTACGAGTAAATGTTCAGCGTCCTCTACTGTCTGCTTTACTCTATGATCTTTGCCTGGGTCATATATCAGCGGCTCAGTAGCAGTGTCCCACAATATTCCTGTCTGTACCCTTTGGTGATTTTCTTGTCAACTCTTTGGTGGCCCGTTCGCCATTCTACAACTCTCCCTTTGCAGTATTTGTTTTTTTGTAATTCTTATTTGTATCATCGTTTGACTTCAAGTTATTGCTGCAGCCTGACTTCTTTTTCGTGCGTTGTCTTCGCTCGTTGGTAGTATCGTCTTTTGTTTGTTGAGCCCTTCCTTAGTTTTGTTAATAATGTCGACCACAGTATATTTTATTTACGTATGTCATTGATTTGTGAGATTGCAGCGATTTGAACTCTCTATAGTATGTCAGTCAATATGTGTGCTCTGTAGCAAATACTTCTTCGGGTGGTGTTCTAGGGATATATTTCAATAGCATCTTTTAGGATCTGCCAGTTTACCCTTTTCAGCAGCAGTCGCGAGTGATGTTGAGTTATTGTGTTTGTGATTATGGGTGCAGCAGTGTGTATAATTATTGAATTGTGATCGCTGTGTGTTGCTCTGTCATGCACTTGCCAGTCAATGATATCTGTTGATGATGTTCCGTTTGCTAATGAAGTGTCTATGTTACTGACACCTACCGCATTTCCACGGTACGTCGCGGCTTGCCCTGCCTTATTGACCACCAGACGGCACTCGTTTATAATGCTCGTCATTATTTTTCCTTTGGTATATATCCTATGAGCATGCCAGAGTGCTTAGCATGCGGTAATGTCCGCGAGAATGAGTAGTTTTTTACACCTAGAGAAACCAGCTAACTCCCTAATTAATTTTCCATCAACTTCTTAGTTCTATACTATCCGTTCTGCTCCTCATACAATGAAGTTGTACGATCTTCACGACGAGGTTATCTTCTGTATGCATAGCCTTTAGGTCCAGTTTCTTTGAATACAAAATAAACTCGACTCGCCAATGTGCTCTTACTAAGTCCTTGTAACGCTGTTTAGGTCCAAAACCTCTGAGCTTCGTTTGTCTACCACACCCATTAGTCCACAAAGCACTCGCTTGTCAGTTGGAAGGCTTTCTGTTACTAGGAACATGCGATCAGTAGTTGGGTGACACACTTTATTTCATTCTGTGTGATTAATTCGTGTTACCAACCGTAGAGCAGTTTGAAATACATTTCAGTTTCGAAATTGCCTAAGTGTACAGTCGTGCTCAAAAGTATCCGAACGACCTGCATTTGCATTTCGCCTGATTCTAATGCAACCCACGTAGTGCAGCTGTCTAGCAGGTCCTCTAATCGCCCCTCGGTACAGTCGTTTGACTATTGAAAATGGTTCCAACAAGTCACCACTAGAAAACACTGCTCTGCATCGCAATAACTCAAGACGTAAAGTAATACCAAGGTGCTACAAATATCAGGGAACATCTTATCACAGATAAGACGGTTCTTCAGGCTTATAAACTCACATTTATTACAATAAATGACATACATGAAATGTTACCACTCTCATTATTACGTCAGATAGGTAATTCACGTAGTAAGTTCGTCGTATTCATGATTTCCTCTTCAAAATAACATGCCATACTTATTATTTAACACAAAATGACATAAAAAATTTAAGTTATTCACGAGCAGCTGGTTGAGAATAAGTATGAACTTCAAATGACACGACGAACCGTCTCGTTCTGCATATGGATTCCAACCCAGGTCATGCAGACTAAGCAAAGACTTCGTGACTGACGGAAACTAACAGTCATTCCTGACTAGACATACAGAGAGACACCTCGATTTTAGACAGTATCAGTTAGCAAATATCAACTTTAAATTACATAACGTAAACATTGTTAACGGACGCGAATTCCTACCCAGCATCTATGGTCCTCGTTAACGAACTACGAGAGATGTTAAATATTGCTTCTTCACAAGTAACTTACTTGAAATGCCGTGAGGTAAAGCTTTGTGGTGGACAGGGATTCAAACCCAGAACCTAATTGGATTGTCATCGAAGCACAATCAACTTTGACATATCGGATTTTCTCGGCTGTAGCTAGATGTTTTAACTGAAATGACGAGACGAAACATTAATTTTTTCTTTCCCAGGACTCCAACCTGGCACCTATCGCTCTTTATTCTAGAGAAAACGAACGTTAAAAATGGGTTTGTTACATCAGCAGCGACATGTGAGCATGTCTGAACTAGGAATAATATGACGAAGAGTTCAGTGCTGACTGGCTCAAATGGCTCGGAGCAATATGCGACTTAACTTCTGAGGTCATGAGTCGCCCAGAACTTAGAAATAATTAAACCTAACTAACCTAAGGACATCACACATATCCATACCCGAGGCAGGATTCGAACCTGCGACCGTAGCGGTCACGCGGTTCCAGACTGAATCGCCCTTAACCGCACGACCACACCGGCCGGCAGTGCTGACTGGGAATCGAGCCCCACACATGTCGTTGTTGACTGCACACAAAGAGACGTCAGCTACCGAATTTTTCTCCACCAGCAGCTAGGAATAGCATCCTTGAATTTACAATGATTTCGCAAACAGTTCTCTGCATCTCACTGGGACTCAAAAACGTCAGATACCGCTAGTGTTGACAACGAATGAAAATACATTAAAAATCAAAATTACTACCCACCAGTAGATAGGTGTTCTCATGCTAGAGCTTCATAATAAATAATGAAAGCTTTAGTGCCATGCCAGGATTCGAACCCTTTCACGCGCAATATGTGGAGATGTTGAGGAATCAGCAGTTTTGAACAAACAACAAATTGCAGTCGAGCTATATTGTCACCAAGGGATCAAATTCCGCGTTAAGGGCGGTCTGAGTTGCATTCCCAGATCAGAACCAATTTTATCGACATACAAAGGCTCAAATGAAAGATGGAATAAGTGTCCTGTAACCCTACATAGCGTTTGTTTCGTCACTGGAAATAGATTACTAGTATAAGAAAGGTTACTGTTGATAGAGTGTCTACGTGTCGCGACTCCTGACTTTATTGTGGTTCAACCTAACGTCTACTTGGTAGAGAAGGAATATCATGTTCAACATGAATGTCAGTCCACAATGCCATTACACGTTCTTCACTTAGCGTAGCCAGAATACAACAGAATCTGTCTCTCCTTATCAAAAATCATGAGCAGAAGTTGGAATCGAACCCAGACCATAGCATCAATCCAAGAGACCATCAAATTCTGTTCCCTATCACTCATTTTTCTATCATTTCAATGTTGCGCCACAGTGGATGAGAATTCTGACACACAGACTCCCTGTAGTGGTTTGTAGCACGTTCAGTACATTCATTTACTTGGTTAAGCGAATCGCCATGAACTAGCTGCCTCGGCTACCCAGTGCATACATTCGACTCTATTTTGTAATCACCGAAATAAAATCACGTAACTGACACCTACACAGAACTGCCAACAGTGTAGGATGCAGAAATTTAAACAGGAAGTGTTCCTTTCTACTTGTTCTACTCTATTGCTCTATCTGTTTGTTAAAAACGTCATGCAGTGCGAAAGAAAAGCTGTAACTGTATGTCTCTCAGAAGTCTAGATCCAGCCATATGCATTATCTCACAGCACTGTGCAATGCGCAAGTTCCGGAGGAATTGTTGTTGAGTTCTGGAGGTGATATAGCTATCTGTCAGCTAGTGGCGTAACGGTAAGCGTCTTTTACTGTTGATAAGACGTCGTGAGTTTGGGTACATTCACTGCTACATTTTTTAAAACACCATACTGCTTTCTGCTGAAGTTATCGATGTAATGGAACTTGGAACATAATTCCCTTCACTTCTCAACCCAAAATAGTCGCATGTGGAAAAAGGGCTAACTTCTGCGACATTTTGTTCTTTTCAGGTTTAATAGATGGCCAGGCTGCAGATACATCTCGAAACGTTTGTACTGAGTATGGGGAGAGCGCATCGTGCCAAAATACGTCAGAAAAGTATTTTCTACATTAGCTGTCGTGTGGCAGTGGCATTTTAATCTTCATAAAACCTTATTTGACAGCTTTAACTCAGTACAAGTTTTCTACATGCATGTAATCAATAAACTGCATGTGCATAGTCAGACTGTTATAGATAACATCAGAGAATTCACATATATCGTTGGTGATTAATTTCTCTCTCATGGTAACTAGTGTTTTAACAACACTGAAAGAAACCGTACGACAATTGTCCACTGTGTTATAAGAAATGAAATAAAACTACCCGCGATAACCTTACGACGAATATATGTTTCAATAAAACTGAGTATCTGTACACAAGCGTGCCTCTATCGTCACTTAGATTTCGATTGGGTCTGTGATTGATTGGTATGCTGTGTCATACTCAAGTGGTATGCAAATGTGGCATTTCATAAATAAAGTCATGTATTCCTATAAATCCAAAATTTGTTTGTCAGCAGCAGAAAGAGGCGTTACCAGTTGTGCAGCATTGTAAGTTTTTCACCTTTGCACTATGAGCCGAAAGTATTTTCTTGCAATTTCCTTATCGACGTGTGATCTGACTGCTTGTAGCTCTTTCACAGAAGGTAATAAAACGCTACAGTCAGCAAGACTGGAACCGCCAAGTCCGTTGTTCTGTTCTTTAAAGTCTGTTACTTATGCCTCCAAGTGTCAGATTCTGTCCTGTGCATCTGGGGCGTTGGCCACAGCCAGTTCTTTTCGCAGTCTGTGATTCTCTTTACGAACTTCCTCGTTTTGTCCTTCTAGTTTACATTACGTAAGAACAAGCGCCCATATTTTACTTCGTGATTTGGTTGAGATTGCTGGGGATGCCCTCGTCTGTCTTAATTTCCTTACAAATTTAGCCAAGTTGTCCTCAACTACAGCGATGTTGTCTGCATTTGATGCATATAAGTGTCTAATTGGTTTTTCCATAGAATATCGTCATCTCACTGGACCGATATTACGTGCGTCATTTTCAGTTTTCACCCCCAGACGCTGCCACTGCTGGGACAGCCGCCAGCTCGAACCAGCTCGAACCAGCTGGTGTCTACGCTTAAACGTGGAGACTAAGAGGGCCAAGTCAAAGAAATGCTATACACACTTCTTAAATTCTTTTCTGTACGAAGAATTTAGAGTTAGTGTCGCCTTGTTGTTGATACAAATCTTCCATATATTTGGCGGCATACAGGCCCTTCTACTAAGGAGGCGTAAAGCCGTCACACTGAAAAGAGATTATCTTGAATTATTGGGTTCTGTACGCACAAGAAGGGGAATAAGCAAACCAGAATCAGAAAAAAACACTCTTCGTATATAAGTTTGGGGATAATTTCAACAGAAAAGAAAAAGCCATGAAATAGTGGTATATGGGCTATTGTGTTGCAGAATTGGTAGATAAGTTTTATGTTTGACAGATAATTGATAGTTATGTCTAATCTCTGACAAGGACTAGATCTGCCGATCACGTGTAAACTTCGACCACATTGTGCTTTCAAAGACCTTATTAAAGAGTAGCCTGGTAGAATTCGTCGACATGGTTGAAAATTTGCTGGAAGTTAACTGTTTTTCATTCAACAGTAAGGTAAGTCACCAAAATGATGGGCTAGCTCTCAGAAAATTGCTTGAGGAAACGTTACCTGATATATTTGTGAATCATACTGAATCTACAGTTTTCGGAGAAAATCTGGAATGTGTTGACAAAATTATCCCCAATGAAGGTTAAGTGGACGACACTTTAATATTGCACACAGGTTGGAAAGACGAAATCGATAGTTGGGAAATTACCTTAAGTAACACGAGAGTAACTTATTGAGAACTCAAAATCGAACATGAATACGATAAGAGAATCAATTTCCTTGAATTAACTATTACTAAGTGTAAAGTAAGGCATTATTTTCGTATTTTCAGATAAATGATGCCATAATTAATGCCAGATCTTGCGGTACACACAATTATAACAAAATATTTTTCAGTACTACGATTCGCAGTATGTTGAAGGTACCTCTAGAGCCTAATGAGAAACAAAAGGAAACTTTCATCTTGGAACAAATACCAAGTGCTAACGATTACAGACGTCGTGAGATTGACGACATTTTCAATAGAATGAAAAAAAGAGCTTCTACTATATTCACCGTAGAAAACTGAGTCTTGTCAGTAGGACAAATGCGGGTCACGTATTAGATGAAGTATGTAGGTGATTTAATAATGAAAGCCTTAAAATAAGTTACGTTACTAGGCATTCCCTTCAAAGAAAACTGAAACATACTTTACGCAATCATTGCGATGGATATTACCGCTCGGATGTTTACAAATTATGTGTGGTGGATGTGATACGCAGCACACAGGGTAACTGACCGTAACTTTAATATTAGTTTGAAGGAGTATATTACTGGAACTGCATGCAATAAATCCTTATTTGGACAACAACGGTCACAAAGTAAACACTCACCGGGGACCATGTAAGCTTTTCGTATCACAGTAGTAAAGGTATTGTATTAGGCGCTTTGGAAGAAATAGAGATTTACCATAAACATAAAAATCTACCTCAAAGCGTTCTGAGCAAACAAACTATTTTAAGAAGAAACATTTTTACGATGTATTATAATGCTTTTAGGACTCCTATCCTTTAATTTTTCTACTGATCCTTATGTTTTTACGACTTTTAGAAACATACTTTAATTTTGAGTATGCTTTTGATACACTGTTCTATTTTTATGATCATCTTCTTAAACACTCATTATGTTTACAAATAAGACACGCCTGTATAGTCTAAAACAATAGCAATGTCTTTCTCCATCATATCTCAATGCCTGTTTTTGACCTATTATTATGAACAACTAATAACCTATTAACTGAAGGAACTTCCTGTTATAAGTCAGCTCCAACTTTTTTAAATACTGTTTTTAAAAAGTATTATTACTTCACAAAAAGTTTTCAGATAATAAACTTTAATTGTAAATATGTCGCTGTCCTTATGTGCATACAAAATGTGAAAAGCTAGAAAATCAGGAACCGGAAGTATTAAGCTTCAGTCTAGATACAGTGCTGGTCGGTCAAGTGAAATGGAAAGAAGGCAAGGATTTCTTATCAGACGAGTATAGGGCAATAGCAACGCAACATAAAATGGTATAACGGGGCTAGGATTCGTTATGAATGGGATGATAGGGCAGAGAGTGAGTTGTTGTAACCAGTTCAGTGACAGGGTTGTTTTCATCTGAACTGACAGCAAAACAACACCGTCAACGTTAATTTTGGTATGAATGCTGAGGTCTGAAGCAGAAGATAAAGATACAGGGAAAGTATATGAGGATTCTCAACGCGTAATTCAGTACGCAAAGGGACATGAAACTAATAGCATGGGGGATTGTAATACGGTTGTAAGGGAAGGAGTAGAAGGAAAGGGCTACGGGAGATGGGCTCATTAGTACAGACGAGAGGAGAAAAACTAATTTAGTAATCCAATGAACTTCAGCTAGTGATAGCGAATATTGTGTTCAAGAATCATAAGAGGAGGAGGTATACTTGGAAAAGTCTGGGAGTTTCGGGGAGAATTCAGTTAGATTACATCATGGTAAGGCTGAGATTCCGAAATGAGATATTGTATTGTAGAAGTCCCCAGAAGCAGATATAGAGTGTGATTAAAATGTAGTAAATATGAAGAGTGACCTGTAATAGGAGATTATAAAGAAGAATCAATGCACAAAGGAGTGGGTTAAGGACATATAAAGGAATGAAGAGATGTGCTTGAAGTTCTCTTAGGCTTTAGATGTTGCGGTAGTGAATATATCAGTCAACAGATCAGTTGAAAAGGAGACGACCCCTCTAAAAAATCTATATCTGATATTGGAAAGAAAATATACATACAACGAACGTAATTGTGAGGAAACCACAGGTAACAGAAAATATACCTCACATGGTTGACGAAAGAAGGAAGCACAGAGACGATCAGGGAAATTCAGGAATACGGAACTACAAATCACTTACGAATCCAAGAAACAGGAAATACTTGGAAGCTCAGGTAAGGTGGTTGCATGACCAATGAGAACGAATCGAAAAAGAAATGACTGTCGGAAAGACTAACTCAGGGTACAGAAAATTCCGAACAACCTTCGGTGAAGTTGAAAGCAAGGGGTGTAACATTAAGAGCACTATGAGAGCTACACTGGTATCTGTAGAGAAGAGAGCGGATCGCTGGAAAGGATACACTAAAGGCCTCTACGAAGGGGAGAACTTGTATAATGACGTGATGGAGGAAGAAACAGGAGTCGATGGGGAAGAGATAGAGGATACAGCATAGGAATGGATTTAAAAGAACTTTAGAAATCTTAAGATGTTGTTGTTGTTGTGGTCTTCAGTCCTGAGACTGGTTTAATGCAGCTCTCCATGCTACTCTACCCTGTGCAAGCTTCTTCATCTCCCAGTACCTACTGCAACCTACATCCGTCTGAATCTGCTTAGTGTATTGATCTCTTGCTCTCCCTCTACGATTTTTACCCTCCACAATGCCCTCCAATGATAAATTTGTGATCCCTTGATGCCTCAAAACATGTCCTACCAACCGATCCCTTCTTCTAGTCAAGATGTGCCACAAACTTCTCCTCTCCCCAATCCTATTCAATACCTCCTCATTAGTTACGTGATCTACCCACCTTATCTTCAGCATTCTTGTGTAGCACCACATTTCGAAAGCTTCTATTCTCTTCTTGTCCAAACTGGTTATCGTCCGTGTTTCACTTCCATACATGGCTACACTCCATACAAATACTTTCAGAAACGACTTCCTGACAATTAAATCTATACTCGATGTTAACAAATTTCTCTTCTTCAGAAACGATTTCCTTGCCATTGCCAGTCTACATTTTATATCCTCTCTACATCGACCATCATCAGTTATTTTACTCCCTAAATAGCAAAACTCCTTTACTACTTTAAGTGTCTCATTACCTAATCTAATCACCTCAGCATCACCCGATTTAATTTGACTACATTCCATTATCCTCGTTTTGCTTTTGTTGATGTTCATCTTATATCCTCCTTTCAAGACACTGTCCATTCCGTTCAACTGCTCTTCCAAGTCCTTTGCTGTCTCTGACAGAATAACAATGTCATCGGTGAACCTCAAAGTTTTTGCTTCTTCTCCATGAAATTTAATAACTACTCCGAATTTTTCTTTTGTTTCCTTTACTGCTTGCTCAATATACAGATTGAATAACATCGGGGAGAGGCTACAACCCTGTCTCACTCCTTTCCCAACCACTGCTTCCCTTTCATGCCCCTCGACTCTTATAACTGCCATCTGGTTTCGGTACAAATTGTAAATAGCCTTTCGCTCCCTGTATTTTACCCCTGCCACCTTCAGAATTTGAAAGAGAGTATTCCAGTTAACGTTGTCAAAAGCTTTCTCTAAGTCTACAAATGCTAGAAACGTAGGTTTGCCTTTTCTTAATCTTTCTTCTAAGATAAGTCGTAAGGTTAGTATTGCCTCACGTGTTCCAACATTTCTACGGAATCCAAACTGATCTTCCCCCAGGTCCGCTTCTACTAGTTTTTCCATTGGTCTGTAAAGAATTCGCGTTGGTATTTTGCAGCTGTGACTTATTAAACTGATAGTTCGGTAATTTTCACATCTGTCGACACCTGCTTTCTTTGGGATTGGAATTATTATATTCTTCTTGAAGTCTGTGGGTATTTCGCCTGTCTCATACATCTTGCTCACCAGATGGTAGAGTTTTGTCGTGACTGGCTCTCCCAAGGCCATCAGTAGTTCTAATGGAATGTTGTCTACTCCCGGGGCCTTGTTTCGACTCAGGTCTTTCAGTGCTCTGTCAAACTCTTCACGCAGTATCTTATCTCCCATTTCATCTTCATCTACATCGTCTTCCATTTCCATAATATTGTCCTCAAGTACATCGCCCTTGTATAAACCCTCTATATACTCCTTCCACCTTTCTGCCTTCCCTTCTTTGCTTAGAACTGGGTTGCCATCTGAGCTCTTGATATTCATACAAGTGGTTCTCTTCTCTCCAAAGGACTCTTTAATTTTCCTGTAGGCAGTATCTATCTTACCTCTAGTGAGACAAGCCTCTACATCCTTACATTTGTTCTCTAGCCATCCCTGCTTAGCCATTTTGCACTTCCTGTCGATCTCATTTTTGAGACGTTTGTATTCTTTTTTGCCTGTTTCATTTACTGCATTTTTATATTTTCTCCTTTCGTCAATTAAATTCAATATTTCTTCTGTTACCCAAGGATTTCTATTAGCCCTCGTCTTTTTACCTACTTGATCCTCTGCTGCCTTCACTACTTCATCCCTCAGACCTACCCATTCTTCTTCTACTGTGTTTCTTTCTCCAATTCCTGTCAATTGTTCCCTTATGCTCTCCCTGAAACTCTCTACAACCTCTGGTTCTTTCAATTTATCCAGGTCCCATCTCCTTAAATTCCCACTTTTTTGCAGTTTCTTCAGTTTCAATCTGCAGTTCATAACCAATAGATTGTGGTCAGAATCCACATCTGCCCCTGGAAATGTCTTACTGTTTAAAACATGGTTCCTAAATCTCTGTCTTACCATTATATAATCTATCTGATACCTTTTACTATCTCCAGGATTCTTCCAGGTATACAACCTTCTTTCATGTTTCTAGAACCAAGTGTTAGCTATGATTAAGTTATGCTCTGTGCAAAATTCTACAAGGCGGCTTCCTCTTTCATTTCTTCCTCCCAATCCATATTCACCTACTATGTTTCCTTCTCTCCCTTTTCCTACTGACGAATTCCAGTCACACATGACTATTAAATTTTCGTCTCCCTTCACTACCTGAATAATTTCTTTTATCTCGTCATACATTTCATCTATTTCTTCATCATCTGCAGAGCTAGTTGGCATATAAACTTGTACTACTGTAGTAGGCATGGGCTTTGTGTCTATCTTGGCCACAATAATGCGTTCACTATGCTGTTTGTAGTAGCTAACCCGCACTCCTATTTTTTTATTCATTATTAATCCTACTCCTGCATTACCCCTATTTGATTTTGTATTTATAACCCTGTAATCACCTGACCAAAAGTCTTGTTCCTTCTGCCGCCGAACTTCAATAATTCCCACTATATCTAACTTTAACCTATCCATTTCCCATTTTAAATTTTCTAACCTACCTGCCCGATTAAGGGATCTGACATTCCACGCTCCGATCCGTAGAACGCCAGTTTTCTTTCTCCTGATAACGACGTCCTCTTGAGTAGTCCCCGCCCGGAGATCCGAATGGGGGACTAATTTACCTCCGGAATATTTTACCCAAGAGGACGCCATCATCATTTAATCATACAGTAAAGCTGCATGTCCTCGGGAAAAATTACGGCTGTAGTTTCCCCTTGCTTTCAGCCGTTCGCAGTACCAGCACAGCAACGCCGTTTTGGTTAATGTTACAAGGCCAGATCAGTCAATCATCCAGACTGTTGCCCCTGCAACTACTGAAAAGGCTGCTGCCCCTCTTCAGGAACCACATGTTTGTCTGGCCTCTCAAGAGATACCCCTCCGTTGTGGTTGCACCTACGGTACGGACATCTGTGTCGCTGAGGCACGCAAGCCCCCCCACCAACGGCAAGGTCCATGGTTCATGGGAAATAACGGAAAACGGAGAAAGCCTATCGGAATTTCTAAAATCACTGGAGAACTGGCAACAAAGCAACTCTTGGCGTTGGTATGTAGAAATTATAAGACTGGCGATATATCATCAGACTTTCGGAGAAAAATTAACTCACAGTTTCGAACATAGCAAGAGACGACAAATACAAGATTAATCGCGTAATCAGTTTAACAGTTCATGCATCCCTCTCCCCGACAAGAATAATTTACAGATTAATGGGAAACAAAATTTAATATCAGTTAGATGAAGACTAGTTTTTCCTTAGGAAAGGTAAAATCACCAGTGACGCAGCTCTGTCGCTGCGATTGATAAAGGAAGCAAATCTGAAGCGAAAACAAGACACATTATAGAATTTGTTGATATGTAAATAGCTTTCGGCAATGAGAAACTGTGCACGATGTTGGAAATTCAGAGGAAAATAGGGGTAAGCTAAAGGGAAATACGCGTGATGTACCATGTACACAACAGCCAAGGAGCAACAAAATGACTGGAAAACCAAGAACGAAGTGCTCGAATTGAAAAGTGTGTAAGACAGGAATGTAGTATTTCGCTCCTACTGTTCAATGTATACATTGAAGAAACAATGATGAAAATGGAAGATTCAAGAGTGATATTAAAATTCACGGTGACCGGATAACAATAAGAATCGCTGATGACATTGCTATCCTCAGTGAAAGTAAAGAAAAATTACAGGATGTGTCGGACACATTCGAAATATCGTGCTCCAGAAGAATGTTGAAAATTAGATGAACTCGTAAGGTAAGGAATGAAGAAGTTCTCCAAAGAGTCAAGGAGAAAAGGAATATATGGAAAACACTGACATAAAGAACCGATTGATTGATAGATGTTACATTAACAGGGAATATCTTCCATGGTACTAGAAGAGGGAACTGTAAAGGAAGATACAGTTGGAATGTATAGAGCAAATAATCGAGGAAGTGGGTTGCATGTGTTGCTCTGAGATGAAGAGTTCACGCAGAAGAGGAAATCGTGGCGGGTCGCCCCAAACTAGGCAGAAGACTGATGACGAAAAAAAAAAAGAGTATATGCTAGCCATCAGTTGACGAAATGTTCTTTTTGAATTTACAATAGCTTCTGCATCGGCTCCATGCGTCACCAAGGGTACATATAAGACTTAATTTTATCTTTTTGTTGCTTATTTAAAGTTATTTCAGATGAGATCAGAATGCAGATGAGTGTGCGTTGATATGAAACTTCCCATCAGATTTAAATAGTGTGCCAGACGTCTCGGCGTACTTTATTATTTCAGAGACCTCGCTGGTCTGAAGATGGCCTACATACGGCCGAGACGGGCACCTCATACCATAAAAAAATAAAGAGAACTTACGATCTGGGCTGATTGTTCATTACAAAAAGGTGATATATCATTTGCTTTCAGATAATTCATCATATTCAATTGTAGCCATTTCCTGACTTCCCAGTGTCTCAGTGCGAGCGAGTATTGCCATCGACGATGCGTCGGGCGTTACTTTTCTTCTAATGATGCTATACAATCTGTGTTAGGACCACATAGATTGACACTGTCGTAAACATATGCAGACAATTTCTTCTATTGAACGAGATACACTAATAGCCATGACTAAAATTATAACCTATTTTACAAGTTCATGCACATTTTTCGTGATGTCCAGAACAGCTCATTACACTGTTGATAGTATCATTTGAAATGTCTCTGATCAGCAGTCGTTGTTCCAGTTCTTTAGGATCCATACCTGCCTGGATACTTGCTTTACGGTAAGTTGAAGTTAGCATGATATTGTACATCACATAGAATTTCGCGTACACCGTTCTGACATACAGATTCAACCGGTGCAAAGTCCTTGTTGAGAAACAAGATGCAATCACTGCAAATAGAATGTAAATAAGCGTTCCGCGAGTACGAAAACAAATCTAGCCTTCTGAGTTGCCTCAAAGCGATATATAATGTCAGACAACGATCAAAAGTTGTCTGTCAAGACGCTCGTCGATTATCAGGGCAGTGAAATAGAAAAAAGTTATGAATACTAAGAGTATATTCTGTCTTGCGAAGTTGCCTCACCACAAAATATAAAAAAAACCAATTCTGATAGCAACCATCTCAGAGTCGCGTGACTGACAAAAATACAGAAATAGATCAATAGAAAATAGAAAACAACTGAATGCTATTGATAGATATCCATGGTGGTCTGCCCATTACAACGTAATCGAATATATGGAACCAACTTTCATAGACCACTGATGTAAGGAAACTTCCTACAAGACTGGCATCACAAACATCCGACAAACTACACACCTATCTCACTGTACAAGTGTGGAATATATTTAAAAATCAAGTCATTTATTTAGACCGAAAACTCCTCCCTATGAATCAACACGCATTCTGATAGCAAACTCATATGAAAGTCTTCTTTCTGCGTTCGGTCACTTATCCAGAAGGCTGTAGGCAGAGGGGCATACGATAAGGTGATTCTTGACTTATGGAAACGTTTCGATTCACTTACGTGTCGTCGACTAGGAGAGTAAGTGCATGGTTACGAAATACCGGAGTACATATGCGATTGGAATGAAGGCTTCTTGTCGAACGTAATCCATTAAGTCGATCTTAATTCGGAGCATCGTTAGAAGTGAAGGGAGCTACTAGTCAAGTAGAAAAGTATGCTATAGGTAGGGCTGCGTAGTTAAACGATCTGGGTGAAATTGTGAGGATTTGCTGTCAAAATCCAGATTCCCAACTAAATATTGTCGATACATCTAAGAAAAGCATGATCATACGAAACTTACAAAAATTTCGCCTAATATTCTCTCTTCAGTATGCGAGTATTTTAACTTTACAGCCGTACTTGTAAACGTAAATGAAATTAATAATCCAGCTTTTAGTCTAAAGAGTAACGTAAGTTGACAAACATGTAATCAACACACATTAGATCGAACACACTCGAATTCTGTAGCGAGTCACGCGGCGAGAAAAACAGCGGTTTGCTGGCAAGGCACATTTTCCTCCATTTCAAGCTCTCCTTACATTGTTTATCCAAGTTGTTTAAGGATTGTATCTGTATGTGTTAATCCTAGGTAGTTTTACGCATACAATCACGACCTTATTCGGTTTAGGAGAGTCAGTTTCGTAAACAACCACAATTTTGCTTCGAAAATTGTGGCAACTGCTGTTACAGAGCAGTGCGTACACAGGGCAGCTAGAAATTTTATCTGGATGGAGGAAGGTTTGGTGGATTGATTTGAGCCTGCCCGTTAACGTATGTAAATTAGAAGGAAACCCCGTGATTATTTTTCCTGACGATAAATTACTAGAATCAGTCCCTGACGTAAATTAACTACAAAAGAACGAAATTTATTGAAGATGAGGCCGTTACAGACGGAGTACAAGCTTGAATTGGGGAAAGATGGGTAAAGTAGTTCTCCATTTTCTTTCCAAAGGAATCATTTCGTCGATTGCCTTAATCCACGAAGGAGCATAGCGCAAAACAGAAGTAATTTAGCCCCGACAGTGAATCGAATCCATCGGCGCTCAAAGCGAGTCTATTGCACTGCTTGCTGCACCACATCCCTCGCTCAAGTACCTCCGAATATCAGTTCGGAGCTATCTGGTTTTGAGCGATCACAGAAACCTAGACAACAGGATTACTGCATTGCGTAGCGAAATATCGTGGCAACTGATTGTCTCTCGTTTGACAGTCTCCTGCAGCGTAAGCCCACAGACGGCCTGCAAGCGATTATCCCTGTTAACAGACATGTGATTGCGCTGTTCAGTGGACTATCCATAAATGCCGCCTGTGACTGTACTGGATCATGGAAGTAGTACGCAATAACGTGGGCCTAAATCTCGCTGTTCCCAGGAGATCTCCTGTCAGTCTATTTCACTGCAATTTAGTTTCCATGTAGAATGTTATCACACCATAGAAAAATGAGCACAACTGAAGTTCCATAAATTAAAGTGAGGTGGAATGTAGTTACACCCATTGCTCGTTATGTATGTTAAGCACATAAAAATTCCAGGATTAAACCAAAATGCTCAGTATTCCGATTCAAATGGGTTACATTTCGATGTTCATGACGACAGACAAAGGTACGGCGTTCATATGCTACGAAAATTTATCTATCATCAATTTTAGGGAAGTTTTTATTTTCTGTCGTCGTCATTGATGTTATTATAATGCAGTTTCCAACAATTTGGTTGCAGGGTAAGAATTTCAAACACACTATTTAATTACCAGGCAGTAAAATATACATCTCGACCGACTAACTCTTTTCCCCAACTATCAGAAAGATACTGCTCGAATGATGCATTCTACTAGTAAAAATTATGTATTTAATCTGATTAGATTAGAGACATTAGGACCCTTCTTATAAAAGAACGGGTTATTACACATACATGTCTTCTTACACCATAGTTTCCTTGAGTAATAAAAATTAAGAAGAACAATAGCGGTAGAAGTGAAAAGATAACTTGAAACAACATTCGTTGAAATTGAATGAAACCGTTCCTTTAGGCGCTAGAAATACTGTTTATTGTGATTGCAAATGGGACACTAAGTCACTGTCTAGCCTTCGGAAAGCAAAAATTCACCAAATAAAGTACACTAGGGTTGAAAATGAGGTAAAGACCTTCAAAATTGAAAACATAATGGTACCTCACTTGGATGTTGAACCCCAATCTACAGTATTAAGTTCTGACTTGCTGGACCATAGCCCCCAGCTGTCTGAAGGCAAATACGTGTGGCTATATATATCTACCGGTCGTTCTACACACCATGTGAGCACACAATATGTAGCTAATACAACAACAGTAGCGATCCACATAACCCGACCGAAGACCACAACAGTAACGTACTGAAACCTTTTGTCATTAGAAACGATTTTAATTACATTACAGCCACTCCTCCTACAGTAGTCCACCGAATGTTCCACTGTGACTGTCAAATGAAGATGCGTATCCACCCTTCTCCCAGTTACGCATCTCACTCATTTAATTTTTAAGATAGTCATGTATTCGTGTTCTACATGTACTTTTTCCTGTCTCTCCCATATTTTCTATTGCATGCTCAGATGCCTGTAAAATGTATGTTTAGCAGCTCTTTGGAAAAAATATATGCCGTGATTTTTCTCAAAACAAATGGAATGCTAATAACTCTGACTTATGGTCGCACCCTGATATCGATTTGGTTACTGCAATTAATTGTTGGATGATGGTGTGATTAGGCTATCAGTCTCTCCTACGTCTCTCTCTTTTTCTAGAATATAAGGCCAGTGGTGAGGGTTATCAACCAGTACCTTAATACCGCCCCTTAATCAGTCAAAATGTAGTACAGAATTATAAAAATAATAATAATAAAAATTATAATAAGTGATGTAAATTGTTTTTGGAAGCTTGATATTTCACTGTAATAGATCTTAATCAGGCCTAACATTACGTCCCACTGCAGGAAGATTCAAAGCCCCTAGTGACATTTTTACACTGACTGGAATTTCTTCGAATATAATCATGTTCCTTTTGCGTTAGTCACTGAAACAGCAGTATTGTTGCATTTATGGTACTCAGTACTGGGGGAGATCAAATTCAAGTGTGTTTACAATTATTTATATGATGTTGTAATATACAGTACGAATTTCACTGAAAAACTTACCGTGTCACTGATCATCTATGCCATGTTTTGTCGTGCTTATGTGAAGTCAGGCTGACGGTCAAACACTCCAATAAGTTTAGCCCGCAAGTAAATTTCATTCTTGGGCATATCAGGTCGGACAATGGAATAAATATCGTTCAAGACCGTACTAAAGCTATCTAAGAGTTTCCGCCACATAAAGTCAAGAAGGGTGTAGCCGGACTCATGAGGTTAGTTAATTTTTTCGAAAATTTGTCGCTGATTGTGCCCACCTGGCGACCACATTTAATAAGTTTCGCACGAAAAGGGGATAAATTTCGGTGGGCCGGCACCCTTAAGTCCACATTCGATGTCTTGAAGGTGGCCTTGGCTACAGCGTCTGCTTTAGCCACTCCTGACTTTGACCACGAATACAATTTGCAAAACAATGCTTTTAATTCATGGATAGGGGCTGTATTATTCTAATAGTGTGAAACTGAGCGTAAGCCACTCGCCTACGATTCGAGGACCCTGTCTCCCGCCGAAGTACTTGTAAGGTGACGTGGAGACCTTGTCTGTCCTGTTGGTGTATGAGAAATTTAAATTTTACCATGAACACTAATTATTCAGACTGCAAACCGATAACACGGCTTTGACCTTGGTGTTAGTTAGCACCTTTAGTAGGAATTTCCACTAGGTAGAGTTTTTGCCTCTCGTTTTCATGTAAATCACCACGTGGCTGACACTCTCGGGGGCATGCTTCGGTGCCAAGTAGTTGAGATGGCTCATGTTCACCAGTAGTCGTGTGTTTCTGCCGTCCTGGGATAGAGTCCCACGCTGGCAAATTAGTTGAAAAGAAGACGAGAATGTTCGGTTAAACGACATGGAACAACACCTTAGGGATGGTAACCAGGTGATGGATTAATCTATCTATAATGATCTCTTACGCTACAGCTACCACTATGATGTGAAGACAGATTGTTCTCGCAAAGGAATTGATTCAAACAGTCTTCAGACATAATTTCATAGGCTTCCACGGCCAGAGTCTGTTGACAGATGTTTTCTGAGTATCGTACTGTAACATAATGTAAAAAAACTATGCTGTAGAAACCAACTTTATGGTCACAGTCACAGGGACCTACTTGTGGATATATTAGACAAACCTCTACTGTGTCATCGTTATCGTTCGTTGCTCTTGCCCAGTCATTTCACTGGGAGTATTTTGCCCAAGACATTGAAGGGGGATCAGCATCCAGAATTATATTAAGTCTAACAATCGTTTGACTGTAATTCCTGCCTTGCACATTTGGTGCAAGCATTTCTAAATTTAATTATTTAGTTTTCCTGAACATAAACACTTCTTCTCGAGTTTAACTCTTGTGATCTATTCCCTCGGTGTTTTGCCGGACGCCTGTGCGGCCTTTCACTTGCTATCTGATTTGCGTTCTGAGTATATGTTTTCGAATACATACTGCTTCTGTACTGTGTTTACGAAAGTACGCAGTAACTCCATTTCGTAATTTCCAAGTTTGCAGTCTAGTGCAAGTCTTTTGTATCTATTTACAGTAAGTCAAAATTTTATTTAACTTTCATTTGCACTATTGTTTTATATACATATTTGCTAACCTAAAAAGTAGCGTCACTGAACTTTTTCTTTAATTTTGTATTTGCGGTCCAAAGAATGACTTTCGACTGCTTGTTCACATGTCATTACAGTATTTAAGGGGTTTGTGTATGGTCTGTCATTCACTTTCCATGAAAATCTAACAATGAAGAATCTGTTCTCAATCGAATAACAGCCGTGAGCCCAAAATTAAAGCTCTTGTTAATAAGTAAAAAGCTTGTTTCCATTACAGCTTCCGCTCTGTCCACTTCGTGGACAATGGTAATCAATTTTTAAAAATATTATCCTGCTCTATTTGCTTCAGAAATGTGCATAGTTTTATACAGTTTGTTTTAATACTGACTGTAACACATTCTACTTTGATTAATTCACAGACGTGAGCCAAACTTTTTCTTTTAAAACTCTGGATTAACTGTTAGTTATCTGTGTCATAGACGTGTATAATTTGTTGTAATATTTGAATTTTTGGCGTTACAGATTTTCTGTCATGTGCATTGGTAATTTTTTTGTAATGTCGAGTCTGCTTCACTAACAGGCGCAACTGTTACCTCTAAAAATAATTCTGTATTTATGATTTCACTATGTGCTTCAGATACGTCTGTAGCCCCTTATGTGTCAGCTGTTTACTACAGTTTATTACAGGAACCGTTGGTAAAATATTTGTTACATTTTTGTACGTTTGTCAGCAAATAATATTTGTTTTCAGTTTACTGGTCCTTGTAAATGAAAAGTTCACCCATTGTGTTGTAACAGTTTTAACATTTTTTTGTACTCCGTAGTAAACAAAGAATTATTTTTGTAATTATTTTATTTACTGTCAGCACCTTACTATTTCCAGATCCTAGCTTCCTACCAGTGCAGAATCGCAACAGATGTGACGTAATAAACATAATGGTAAACTGTGATGTATTCCTTGTTAGTTGGCAGAAAACTAACATGATCATTGAAATAAGCTTTGTTGGTATCAGTATGTACCCGTCGTGCGCCTTACGTGATCGGCAACCCCGTAACGCACTGGAGAATCACTGGGATACATAACAACAAGGACGACAGACAGTAGGACAAGTGCCACCAGAGATCCTCCGTGACATGGACCTATTTCCTCCAACCATGTCAGGTGTCCAGAATTGTGTCGGCACGAATTCCTCCGCGTCCCACCTGTATAGGGCGGCGCAAGCCCGCAGGTTGGCAGTTCACTCTGGGCTAATTCATGCGACGGCGCTTAGCAGTGTCCGTCAGCCAGAGCCCGGTCGGAAGCCACTACAGCGGGCTTCCGAGATCCAAGCGATATCCAGAGACGTACCTGTGGGTTAACTATGACGAATGCTACGGATTGTAAGGGATAACGTCTTCAGGTCCCACTACGTTTACTCACTGCCTGTTTCAGGCGTATGCCTGATAGTGTCTCAGAAGTTCTACTATTTTTTATTGAGTAGAGGTTTCCGTTATTTTTAAATCTCTCTACTGTGATTGTAGCAAACTGTTGTTTTCGTTTACATGTGTTATATTATTTCTTATCAATCATTTCCGCGTGGGGGAGTAGCAATGGCGACAACGTATTAGGACACAGATGGCCATGATTAACACACAATCCATTGTGGTTTCTTACCTATCCAACATACGAGCGAGATTCTTACCCTACTGACTGGGAGCAATATCGTCGCGAGAATTTAACTAAAGGACGCATATCTACAGCTTGTACTGGATCAGGCGTCGCACGATTTGCTGGTAATCAACATACCTTACGGTCTCTTCCGCTACAAATGCCTCACCTTTGGGATTTCCGGTACCGCAGTGAAATTTCAGCGATATTTGTAGCACCTTATGTAGGACGTGTCGGGCACAGACAACTGCTTAGATGAAATCATCGTTGTGGGACGGTCCGCACACAACCTGGCTGATAACCTAGACGCTATGTTCTCCGTCCTCCACAGTGAAAATCTTCATTGTAACTTGGAGAAGTGTCAGTTCCTCTTCCTCAAGCAGAATATCTGGGACACCCCCTCAGCCTCAGAAGTCCGGTCGACTGTGCAGTATGCCCCAGCTGGGCAAGAATTACCGGCAACGACGTATATCAAACAACTTCAGACCTGTTTGGGACACCACTATTACTATCCTGAGTTCATTCTCTATCCAAGATGTTAGTAACTACAGTTTCTGCTTAACCAGGGTGGAAAACCCGTTTATCTACAAAGTGCTTAGTAATTTATGAGAACATTTCTCTTGGAGTAGAGCGGGCTATTTTTTTGTTACTTAATAATGGACATTAAGAGTCACATTCGCAATAAACATCTTTTTTTTATATGAGGTTACCCGTCTCAGTCCGTTTTAGACCATCTTCAGACCTCACACCTAGGTTGTGGCTGTGAATGAAGCAGGCGCTACGACTAAACGAATGCTGCTACTGATACAGCAGCTAGCGTTCGTGGAGTCGTAGCGCCCGCTCTGTTCACAGCCACTATTTACCATAATGTTGTGATGTCTGAAGATGACCTAAAATAGACCGAAACCGGTAACATCATATAAAAGAAGAAGTTTATTGCGGTTTCGACTGTTCATGTTCACTTTTAAATAAAATGTACTTGCTCGTTGAGTAGTTTATGTGGTACCTTGCTTTTATTCCTGTAAGTTATTAATTCAACAAGAATTTCCAACTACAGGCCCTCAGGAAAAACGTGCAGATATTCCCACTTTTCTTATATCCTCCTCAAAGACTTAAAAATTTACAGGGATAAAATCAAAGAACCAGCTAAAGTATTCAAGAAGGAAGTAAATTATAGTTATAATGAGTTTATCACCCTATTTAAGCAGAGCCTGTAGATACTAACATTTTGTGGAGAGAATAAAAACTCCTTCTATGAAGTGTGTACTTTTGGCGCAAACAGATTGTAATCATCTGTTACCCTTGTAAGGCTTAGATAAAGGAAAGAAGAAGTTTGTGTGGTTTAATCAACAAACACTTTATCTTCGACGCGCGCCGCTGTTGGCGACTTCCAGGGTTTTACGTGGTAACTATTCGTGAATCCACACATCAGTTCCCTAATGCAGTCCTTTGTTGTCTATTTCCTGTTGTTGAGTCGGTCACAGTGCCGCTTTGATCATCACTGCAGGGACAGGTTTTGAACATAGGCTATCGCCTGTATTGTCACACTTACGATACAGTATGTAACTAGTAAGGCAACTCGTAAAACTAAATATCTATGACAAATTACTGTACGTTACACGAATATTAGTGTACTATAACTGTACTTCAAATATGTGCCTCATATGCTTAAGATTGTCACGTCAAGTTAATTTCCCACGTAGATTGGTTTTGAAAATGGGCACAGGTGTCCGACACTGGTCACCATTAAGAAATAAAGAAAGAAAAACATACTTTTCAGAGAAACTTACGACGGAGCTATATCAGGGAACTTTAGCGGCTGCTGAAAACACTTACTCCAGTACTCGTTCACCAGTTTTTCGTCGAATAGTTGTACCTTTAGCCTCTATAGTCGAGGTCAACAACTCTCGCCTGTGTGGTAGCGC